>NC_081422.1:55301791-55541515 GCF_949786415.1 Peromyscus eremicus
CGTATCCCAAGCTCGCCTCACACTTGCCATGAAACTAAGGATGACCTTGGTCTTTTGATCCTCAGGTCCTGTCTCCTGGGTGCTGGGATCACAGGCATGTACAGCTCTGCCTACTGGTGCTGGGGATCAAACTCAGGGTTTTGTGCATGCTGGGCTATGTCCAGCTGGGCTCCCTTAAACAGGACATTAAGAGCAGAATCTGCTTTCCTCCACTAGGGGAGGGATTTGTAGGGAAAGTTTGTGTGACATGGGTTAGTTCACCAGAAGCGTTTGAACAGTTGGGTTTTGAGCAGATTGGGCGACAACTATAGTTAGGGAAGATGTTTGCAGTAATTATTTATAGGAGATTGAAGAACTGGACTAAACTAGGTTAATTTAGTGTTGACGTAGTTAAAGTGTATAAGATGATGGAGGGCAGGTGTGGTGTACGTGCGTGTAAGCCCAGCACTGGGGTGGAGGCAGCAGGCTCAGGTCAGGATCAGTCTCCACTGCACAGTGAGTTCGAGGCTGACCTACAGCAGCAAAAGGAGGTGAGATTTTTCTCGCTGCTACTAAACACAAAGCAACAGGATTTTTGTTTGTTTTAGAAATGTAATGAGTAAAAATACAAGAATATAAAGTGATATCTGAATCCATGTGAAATATAACTTCTTGAGGTTGGAACTGCCCTTTTTCCCAGCAGGGTACTTCTGGAATATTCTATGGGATTTCCACAAGGTCTTGATTTTTCCATCTGCTTTCAGGACAGCTCTCATGCTGGGTTGTGAATATGGTTGCAGAGATGCTGTAGAAGTCCTGGTTAAAAATGGTGCCGATGTGACATTGCTGGATGCCCTTGGCCATGACAGTTCTTACTATGCGAGAATTGGTGACAATCTGGACATTCTGAACCTACTGAAGACAGCGTCAGAAAACACCAACAAAGGTGCCGGCAGGTTTCTATAAGGGACATCATTTTTAAAATGTTTTCAAGTTTTATTTTGAATTATGTGTGTCTGGGTACTGGTTTGTGCATGTGAGTGTAGGTATCTGTGGAGGCCAGAGGAGGGCATAAGATCCCCAGAGCCAGAGCAGTTGTGAGCTGCCGTGTGGTGCTGGGAGCCAAACTGTTTCAAGGCAGCTGGGGGCCACACCATTGTCTGATTCCTCAGCTTCCCCCTGATCACTATGGATGAACTGAGGAAGACGAGGCAGCAGGAATATCCTATTTATATTGTAATGGACACATGAAAACTGCCCATGCTAATGTTTTAATAAGGAGGAGTGGGGTGATCAATGTTTATGCTTACCAAGATTTTTATTTCTTTGCTTTGAGATACAGTCTTGGCCACTGTGGAACTTAAGTAGACCAGGCTGGCCCCATCGAGATCCCAAGATTGTTTTGTTTTAATTTCTTTAAAATTATGTGTATATATCTATGTCTAGGAGGTGGGGGAGGTCGTACACTAGCGCAGTTGCCCACGGAGGCCAGAGGAGGGTGTCAGATCCCCTGGAGCTGGAGTTACAGCAGTTGTGGGCTACCAGCTGTAAAGTGACATGTAGGCCACCTTAGTTCTGAACTGGACCCTAGCTTTCTTATGTAATGCATTTGGAAGACTGTTCCTGCTTAAATATTTTTGTAGTATAATTTTTATTGATGCACAGAATTCCATTTATTTAAATTTAACGTAACAAAGCAGCTTTTGATGGGTGATGCTTAAGTTACTTAGTTTTTTACTGGTGTGTGTGTAAATGTTTTTACGTATTTTATAATCACCTAGATCAGTCCCTGGAGGGCTGGAGGGTTGGCTCAGTGGTTAAGAGCACTTGCTGTTCTTCTGTATGACCTGAGTTCAGTTACTGGCACCCGAATTGGGTGGCTCACAACTGCCTGTGACTCCAGTTCCAGGGAATCTGATGGCCACTGTGGGCACCGTATGCAGGTGCCCCACCCCACACACTCATATATATAAAAAAAATAAAAAATCTTAAAAAAGGTCATTCTCTACAATTTGAACTGTTGAATTATAGGATGTGCATATTTATTGAAAATTTTGCGTGTGTTGATAATTACCTTTCTATTTATCTGAATATCATCATTTAAAAAAATCTTTGCTATTGTTTTAAACATACGTTTTGGGAGAAAACTAAAAGTAGCAAGCTTTAAAGGAAAATTAAAGCTGTAAAGGAAAATTGGATGTTGTCTCAATGGTACAGTTGGGGAATGCCTTCTGCCTAAGTGACCCTGATGGAGCAGCTGGGGAATGCCTTTTGCCTGAGTTATGTACTGTCTCATGGATTTTCTCTTTAAATTCTTAGGTAGAGAACTTTGGAGGAAAGGACCATCTTTGCAACAGGTGTGCCTTTATTTTAATTTTAAAAACTATCTTATTGTACCCTTTACCTAATGTCTTCCTTAAAACTGGGTAGTGGTTCCACGTGAGGGTTTTGAGTTTAACCACATGTTGTCTGCCTTAGGCAGTCAATGCCCAGGGAGTAGGTCTCAGGGCATGAGGTCCTATTAAAAATATTGTGTCACTCAGCTTGAGACAAGGGACTTTAATCTCAGTGAAGGTTTCCAGTAGGACGTTGTGTCCTAAATGGGGCCTTGAACATCCTTATTGAGAATCTTCCAGGGATTTTAGCCTTAACAACAGAGCCGATGATACTGTTATAGAAGATTCTTCCAATGAAATAAGAAATGAAGGAAAACGTGGGCTTGTTTTCATGTTTGGAGACAAGCATCTTGCTGTGTAGCCCAGGCCGTCCTGTGTAGCCCAGGCGGTCCTTGGTCATGCTGTTCTCCTATTTCAGCCTCCCCTGAAGGCTGGGATAGCCAGCATGTACTAACCTACCCGGCTGAAACAGTTCAAAACTGGGTATATGCTGTGCTTTCAATACCACTGTTAAAGGTTTTATTTCTTTTTAGTGTCTTTTCTGTATGCATTCAATTGAGGGCTTGGCTAATTAAAAAAAAGAAGAAGCAGCAGCAGCAGCATGATACAAATTTTAACAAATCTCCCGTGACCCCACCCCCGTCTTGGTGTCCAGTTTGAGTGAAAGCCTTAACCTGGTCTTCTCATCTCTCCAAGTTAGAGTGGGGTTTGGTTCACGACACCTGGCTCCAAAGCTAGTGCTGGCAGTTCCCCTCTTCTGCTGCTGGCTGCTCCCTTCCAGGCCCCCCACTTTGCTCTACTGGGGGAGTCTGGCCACCCCCACACCCTGAGGAGGAAGGAAGCAGGTACTTTGCTAGCATCTTCCATGCTCATCACATCACCCCTCTACCCCCCCCCCCCCCCCCCCCCCCCCCGCCATCTGAAGGCCGTGCCGCAGCTGCCCCGCGGCTTCTGTTCACTCCATCAGAACGTTCAGTGCGCACTCATGCATGGGTCTTGTCTGTAGATGTTTCTGTCTGCAGCAGCTGCTTTCTGTCTTCCCTGCTCCCCAGATGAGCTAAAGAGTGGAGTTCGGAAATGCACATCGATTTAAAATAAAGTGTTATTGATTATCAGTATGGAAATGAAACTTTGTCCGTGATGGAGGAGTCATCTAAGTGGATGCAGGAGTCAATATTTTTCTGGGAGCAGTAAGACAAATGACTCCAAACCCCATGTTTCCTTGATTTGTTGAATATATTTATAGAGATCAATTGTGGATTGGATTTGTTCTTTGCTGAGAGACGTGTGTCCAGTGCCAGAGAGCCCAGATGTAGTGGTCAAAGACAGACTGGCTCACTTGAATGCGTATAGGGGGCCAGTTGCCCTTCTGAGTGCTGAGGAATGTGTGGCGTGCTGAGTCCCTGCCCTCATGGAGTGCTCTGGTTAGTAACAGAGAGGCACAGTAATCAGAGGAGGACACAGCATCAGGGCAGACCTGTGAGGAAAAACTCACGGGAGGGATAAAGATGCAAAGAGCAGGGCTGTGAGAGAAGTGTCTTTGGGGGAAGTCCCAAGCCCCTGCGGAGGGTGACAGTGTGACAGCAGTGGTGTGCACAGGTGTGAAGAGGCCAGGAGCCACATTAAGGAGGCTTTTGCGTGGTCAGGACTTTGGATGTATCTTGTCAGAGGACTTCTGTCCAGCAGAAGGCAGGATGGAAGTCCCCAGTCAGTGTGCACATTTCCCCCCGCCCCTCCCCGGGAGCCAGAGGTGCCTGGAAGGTCCTGAGTAGTGAGTGTGAACCTAGCAAGGTGAGAGTAGACGATGTGAGGGTTAGGAAGGGAAGGAGGAAGAGATGGTCAAATGGAGTGAATGGAGAGATGTCAGATGGCATTTGATGAATGAAGTTGGGAAAATAGTGCAGACCAAATTATGGCTACAATGCCTCTGTAATGGAACCCTGCCTTCTCATTCTCCATCCAGACCTATGGTCCAATGATGGTTTAAAACCTGATTAACTAAAACTCAAACCAGTAGTATAAAATACAAAACCAAACCAAACCAAAAACACCTTGGAGAATTGAACTAGTGGCTTTAAAAAAGTGAAAACAGTCTAAGAACAGAGAAGTCACTCCCCGGCTTAGCTCTTGTGCCTATTTAAAGATGGCTGTGGGGGAACAGTAAGGGAGATGATTGGCCCTCTTGTCAACCCCTCCGTTGTGTCTTTGTTAGAGCAAATCCCTAGGCTGGAATAGAGTTTCAGAGCAGCAGGTGTACAAAAGCAGACGCATACCCAGCGTAGTTGTGTGGAGTTCTTTGTGCAGCTCGGCTGCGCCGTGGTCTGCCTGTCCCCTCACTGGCTGCTGGAGCTTTTGTTCCAGGCATGCTCAGAAAAGTAAAGAAGCCCACACTGCCTTTCAGTCAGCATGATTTCCTCTCTTCACCGACATTTTAAATGGGTTTCTTCCTTTGGGTGGTGGGTGGAGATTTATAGAATGACATTTTTGTTCTGTGTCTCTTGCATATTTTCCGTTTTAAATGTTTGTGTCTTTAGTTAAGATGCATCCTTAGCAAAAGTTTATAATTCTGATTTGCTTAGCGTCTGTATCGCCTAAATGTTCCATTTGTGGGTTTTAAGTGGAAACACTGCCACCTTGTGGTGGGGAATGTAACATTGGAAGAACTGAAAGCTACTTATAGGTGTAATACGGGTCAAGATACGGTTCTTAACCTGGGGGTTGAACAACCCTTTCACAGCGATTGCATATCAGATGTTTACAATTCACACAGTAGCAAATTTACAGTTATGAATTATCAGCAAAAATAATTTTATGCTTGGGGTCACCACAACATGAGGAACTAACTATATTAAAGGCTCGCAGCATCAGGAAGGTTGAGAATCGCTGCCTTAAGAGAAAATGTACTTTTCTGTCTCTTCATACATCCTAACCTGTGTTTTCTTAATGTTTTACCAAAGCGGAATTTGTTACACACTCAAGATGAAGGAAACCTGAAGTCAAATCAGAGGGAGCATCACAGCTTTCAGGTAAGAGGGGAAAAGCAAGCATGTGTTACCTGCCTACACAGCATCGCAGGGCCACCATAGCGCTCAGCACACACAGGAACTTGCTGCCAAGTGTGGTGCCAGAGTTCAAACCCTGGGTCCTGAGTAGTGGACGGAGAAAGCCCACCTTCAGCAAGTGACCTCTACACATGTGCCTTGGTGTTCTCTCTCTCCCCAAATAAGATAAATAAATGTAATTCAAGAAGGAAAATGGTTTGAATGTTGCCTGTAGTGGGAAGAAGAGAATAAACAAGAAAAGGGTGAGATGGGTGGGCCATTAGGAAAGTTCACTGTGGTCTGTGGCCGGCTTCTCAACAGTCCCTTCCTTAGGAATTGACTTTTCTTATGAATGTTATATAATTCAATCCTATAACATTGAAAACAAATATGTGTGATTTAATATACCATTGTCATATAAACCATACATTTATGTTCATTTTAGAAAATTATGGTGATAAAAGTGGGAGCCACTAATGTCCAGGAAATAAAGACTGAACTTAAAGTAGTATTTGTTTTGGTTAAGAAAAACAGTTCTACTCAACTAACTACCTTTCATGTTGGATAGAGTTATCAGGAGGAATTAGTACGTAGCTTATGTTGGAGAAAGAACCTAATTAGTTGCCTTGATTGAACTAAACTGATCAGCTGCTTTCAGCACGACAGAGTGAGACCATTTGGTTTGGGTTTCCCTTTGTTGTGTAGCATTGAGAAAGTAGACGATAGCTGGGTGTGGTGGCGTATGCCTGTATTCCCAGCATTTGGGAAGCTGGGGCACGGAGATTGTCGTGAGTTCAAGGGCAGCCTGGGCTACCGAGGGAGATCCTGTCTCCAAAACAGGGCTTTGGAAGTGGGTGAAGAGATGACTTAGAGGTTAAGAGCACATAATGCTTTTACAGGTAACCTGAGTTCAGTTCTCAGCACCCATGAAAGGTGGCTCACAACCTCCTGTACCTCGAGCTCTTGGGGATCCAGTGCCCTCTTCTGACCTCTGGGGGGACTGCACTCTGGCAGGGGGATATAAGCCCTCACACACAAAAAAAACCTAAAAACTTAAAATATGTGAACTGAGCCCTCATAGAGGAGATTATCATGTTTTATTAGAGCCACCACAGAAGTATGAGTTTAGGAAAAGAACTGGGATGTCCTTGTAAGTTGGGAATTCTTCAGCGAAAGCTGACAGACACAGCCTGTTGCTGCTTGGTTTCCGTGAGTTGCTTCTGCTTTTCATTTACCACAGTGACAATTGTGTGTTCTTGTTTCCTTGTACTCCTCAGCTATTACAGCAGTGATATTACTGTTGGTTTTTAGATTTCTCAGTCATGTGGAAGTTGTTGAAACTATTATATGGTGAGTGAGGGATGTGGCTTGTGGCAGGGCGTGTGCAGGGCCCTGGGCTTGCAACCCAGCAGCCAAATGCACAGGACACTTAAAAAAAAAAAAAAGATTGGTTTTTTATTTTATTTATTTTGTATGTGTATGCATGTGTGTATGTATGTGTGTGCATGTGCGTGTATGTATGTGTATGAGTGTGTGCGTGCATGTGCATGTGAATGTGGGTGCCCATGGAGACCAGATCTTGGGTCCCTTGGATCTGGAGTTGCAGATGGTGTCTACTCAACTTGGATGCCGAAATCTAATTCAAGTCACCTGCATGAACAGAAAACACTCAACTGCTAGGCCATCTCTTCAGCCCCCACATACAAAAAAATTTATATCATTTATGCTTAAAACTGTTTTCTCATTATACATCCATATTTGATAGCAATGTACTTTCAAAGTCTTCCTGTGTCAATGCTCTATTATGTTGATTTATTATTATTTTTTAATTATTAAAGGACCTAGAGATTGAAAATGAAGATTTGAGAGAGAGGTTGAGGAAAATTCAGCAAGAGCAAAGAATACTCCTGGATAAAGTCAATGGCTTACAGTTACAGCTGAATGAGGTAAACAGTCTGCATTACAAAAGAAATCCAAAGCTACTTTAACCTGTAACCATCACCCACAGTCAGTCTTTGCCTGAGGCCTGTCTCTCACGTCAAGGTCCTGAGGAGGGAAAATTGGGTGGTGGCCCTTGCTAGGAGTCATAATCTTATTGGTGCCAACCTCTCCACTTCAGACATTCAGTCTTACACCTATGAAGTAGCATCGGACAGTTGGCAGGCTGACAGTGGGCATGTGGATGAGAGGACAGAGCACCATGAGCTGCTGCCCCTGAGAGGCCTTCTTGTGGGAGATCACGCTTCATTGAGTTTTGAAAGGAAGCCAGATGGGGTGAGGAGTAGTTCAGGGGCATTGTTCCAAGCAGAATCACAGAAGCAGTGACATGTTGGTGCATCCTCTGGTGTGTACAAAGTTGGATGTATGGGCCAGAGAGGTGGCTTAGCAGGTCGAGCATGTGCTGCTCTGGCAGAGGGCCTGGCTTTGGTTCTCAGCACCCACACCCAGCTGCCTACAACCACCTGTAACTCTAGCTCCAGGGGATCTAACATCCTCTTCCGACCTCCACAGGCACCCGCACTCAGGTACAAATGTGCTCACACAAACACACAAAAATGCACATAATTAAAAATAAAATCCTTTTTCAAATGGATGTGTAAGAAATTTCAAATGTAAGAAATATCCGTAAGTCATTACTTTTAGGAGGAAGGAGGAAATACTTGTAGTTCACTTTAGCTGAGTTGCTCTTTGAGTGCATGTCTTATCCAGGATGAGTTGTCATGGCGAAGTCTCAAGTGATGCTTCTGTTCATGAGGAAGATGTAGGCCGTGGTTGTCCTTTCAGGGGTAATGGTCTCCACTCTTGCAGTGGCCTTTAGATACTGAACCGAGGAGTCCTTAGCTGGCAGGCCCGATTGCGTCATCCTGCGTGGAGCCACTCTGTCACACTCAGGTGTACAGCTCCTGAGTTCTCCACTCATTCTTGAATTGAGGGAAAACCTAAGTGTCAGATATCTGAAAAAGAGCCTCAGCCCCAGGATGTGGGTACCAAGAAGACACTGGAGAAGCACGGAAGCAGTGGATTGTGCAGGGAAAGGAAATCCCAAAATGAAACCCCAAACTGTCCACTGTTAGTATTATCCACAAGACAAGAGGATGTTTTATCTATGAGTTACAAATAGGATGTTTTAAAGAAGGAACATTCTGATTCCAAAAATAAAACTGGAAAATGTCCCACAATCTCGGGAAAGGTATGGACTTGGCAAGTGTGAAAGGCTGGAGACGGGAGAACAGATAGAGCAGCAGCCTCTGAGGTAACAGGTATCCCAGAAAGAGAAGAGAGATGGAAATCCACAGGACTGAAGATGATTGACGGAGGAGGAAGAGCGTGTGAGTCGGGAGACCCTTGACTCAAGAATCAAAAATGTTCTTGCCATTAGTGTGTAGGATGAATGACAGCTCACAGGGCAGACATGGTGCCCAGAGAGTTATCATCCTTGTCCCCAATCTTGAAGACATACACCACTCATTCTCAAGATATTTCCTAGGCTCATGCTCTTTAAGGAAAACTTTCAAGAGCTAAGATACATTTCTTCTTCTTACCTGTAGGAAGTAATGGTTGCCGATGATCTGGAAAGTGAGGTAGGGTGCTACGTTTTATTTTAAAGCCTATAGATGTCTTGTAAATGGAGGGTGGTACTAAAGTGAACATTTAGGTCCTGGTCGAGGTGGACATGAACATTCTATTTCTAGACTCTATATAGTATAGACTTTATATAATACTTGACATAGTATAGACTTTATATATAGATGTTATACATAGACCTCTACGTAATAAGGACTTTATGTACATAGAACTTTATATACATAGGACTTTGCACATAGAACTTTACATACAGACATTTTGCTTATAGACTTTACATAGTATAGACTTTACATAGACATAGTGTAGCCTTTGGGTCTGGCTAATAGAACAGCATAATTCATCTGTATTTTTTAAGATGTATTTATTTATTACGTGTATAGTGTTCTGTCTGCATATATGCATGCAGGCCAGGAGAGGGCACCAGTTCTCACATTATAGATGGTTGTGAGCCACCATATGGTTGCTGGGAATTGAACTCAGGACCTCTGGAAGAGCAGCCAGTGCTCTTAACCTCTGAGCCATCTTTCCAGCTCCATTATCTGCATGCTTTTGCTGCAACATCTTAATTACTAAAGTAAAAATTTTTAAGGGAAAACAGAAGCTGTGTGTGGCTGGAAGACTGTTTTGAATGTAGTTTTCATAAAAACTTGTTAAGGAAACAATCAATTCTAATTATAAAGAAGATGTCTGGAAATATGGATTTAAAACAATGAAATTTCAAATGTTTTAACAATGTTGCTTGCAGAGCTATATTTTATTGGTATATTTCTATAGATTAGAAGCTCTGCTAATAGTTAAAGTCTACCAGATTGAAGAATCCTTCCAGCCAGTCCCCAGCTTAATTCCAGTTCACATTTTCAAAGTAAATGTTTACCCAGTCTCAAACATAGGGCCAATAAATCTATTTTTCCTTCCCATTTCAGAGAGAAAAACTGAAGTCCCTTTTGGCAGCTAAAGAAAAGCAACATGAAGAAAGCTTAAGAACCATCGAGGCTCTGAAGAACAGATGTAAATACTTTGAGGTACAGAAAGATGAAATTATTTCCTTTTCTCCTCCTCCTCCTCCTCCTCCTCCTCCTCCTCCTCCTCCTCCTCCTCCTCTTTCTTCTTCTTCTTCTTCTTCTTCTTCTTCTTCTTCTTCTTCTTCTTCTTCTTCTTCTTCTTCTTCTTCTTCTCACAGTGGGTCGTGGGAGGGGCTGGTGTCAGAATTGAACTTGAGTTATAAACCCACTCTTTACTTAATGTCCCTGAGTTTGTGGCTCGGCTTTCCCTAACTGCATGGACTCTGTAGGCTAGGTGAGAGTGTGGAGGTGACTTTTAGCGACTCTCTTCCCTAACCTTCTTCAGTGTTTATTTGTACTTTTTCAAAACCTTATGTATTGTTTTAACCTGGGAACTTAGAGCGGTGTGACTATAAAAATAGGAAAGTGCCATGTAAGTGAGCAGTGACACCCACGCTCCTAGGAAGGGTAGGGTGCTCTCGGTGCAGTCAAGCATGAAGATGCTCCCAGGCTGCTGCAGTCTTCTCTGTTTACATCTGGGTTGTGATTAGACAGATGTGCACATGTGGAAGGTCATTGCACTGCACAGGTAATATTGGGATACTTCAGTAAATTTTGAAATTTAGGACAAGATAATGTTTTATTTTGTGAACGCCTTGGAAGGTTATTAGAAATACAGCTTCATAAGCGTAAGAATAAGCTGACAATATCACCTTCTGTTTTTCTTCACCTTGTAAGGTTGGCTGTGAAATCAAGCTGTAGGCATGGTTTCAAAGCCCTGGCTGTAGGTGGACACTGCTCTGTGCAGCATGTGTGCATCGACACACACGTAGTTCCCACAGGGAGGCTTCATTTCTGTCTGTCCTTAGAGGGTTATAGGACAGAGATTTTCCCAGTAAGGGGCTCGCTCATGTGTGGGAAATGACAGAGCAGGGCTTGAACCAGGCATCTTCCCGGTTCTCTGCTGTGCTCCTCACTACCTAGGGCTGCTCATGTGTTCATCAGAGCCTGACACCTGAGGTTTGGATGCCATTTATTTTTTCAATTCTAGGTAGATTCAGGATGTCTTAGAAAATCACGTTTTTCTGTAGTCTTAGACAAATTTGTCAAGTTAGGACTTTCAATAAGGCTGTGATAAACTATAGGAAATTAATTTTCTTATCTCAAACCAGTGTGTACTTTTTATAAAAATTGTACTTTATATGTATGGGTGTTTTGCCTGCATGCATGCCTGTGCACCACATACCAGGGGCCCACAGAGGCCAGAAGAGAGCGTTGGATTTCCTGGGACTGGAGTCACACACACAGTTGTGAGCTGCCATGTGGGTGCTGGGAACCAAAGCTGGACCCTCTAGAAGAGCAATGAGTGCTCCTAACTGCCGTATTTATTTATTTTTAAATAAAAATTGTTGTTGTAAAAGTGGGTGGTGTGCTCTTAGTGTTAAGGAGCACCTGGCCAAGGTCTTCTGTTTCCTTTCATAATCTGTGTGCTATTTCCTCCTTCAGTGGCTGCGACCATGCTATATGTCCTGTTTAGTCACTTTCCCATCAGGACAGTGGGGACATTTTCCTCAGTCAGTGCATGCTCATCGTGATGATTTTTTATACAGGCAGATTTTTTTAAGCAAAAAGAAAATCCCAGGGCCTCTGTACATGTACTTATGAAATTAGTCATTTAATCCAGGATTCATCATTTACAGTAAATCTCCATATCCATGTTCCTGAACTCTGCATCCATAAATTAAAGGACAGCAAATAAAAAATAATAGGGAAATTTCTCTATTGAACATGTATAGGTGTGTTTCTTCTTGTTGTTTTTCCCAAAGTAATTCCATACACTAGCTATTTCCATGGCATTTACCTTCTGCTGGACATCATACATAACCTAGAAGTTAAGAAGAGATAAGAAAACCAAGTTAAGGGCTGGAGAGAAGGCTCAGAGGTTGAGCACTGACTGTTCTTCCAGAGGTCCTGAGTTCAATTCCCAGCAACCACATGGTGGCTCATACCATCTGTAATGAGATCTGGCGCCCTCTTCTGGCATGCAGGAATACATGCAAATAGAATACTGTAAACAATAAATAAATAAATCTTAAAAAAAAAAAAAAAAGAAAACCAAGTTAAGTTTTATAAACTCCTGTATGATTGTGTCCTCCTCATATACACATGTAAGTCCATGTAGTGAATGATTCTAGGCTTCAGTACTAAATCTGCATAGCATGAACAGCTTACCTGCACTCACATGTCCGTCGCCCTGCATCTGGGGCGCTGACGTGGAGGTGAGTCAGTGTAATTGTGAAATGCCGGGCTGTAGGTGACACTGACTTAGGCGTCCCATACTGGGCTGTGTTTGCCGTGCCTCCTGAGCTGAAGGTTGGCCTTGAGCTGTTGGAGCTGACACTGCCCGACTCTGGGATATAACGTTTTCCCTCTGCACTAGTCTCTGGACATCCTCACTTGGGAAAAGGGACGACCCAAGTGTGGTTGAACCCAGGGTACCTGAAGCGTCCCCCTGCCTTGTCCTCACCAATGGCATTCTGCCAGGTGCAGCCTTGTGACTTGGCAACGGCTCTGAAAAGAAGGGATTCCAGTACCTCGGAGTCAGTCCCAGCTGTGGGAATGGAAGTGAGTCCTTGCTGTGGCCGTGGCCACTTCCTTCCCTCCCAGGCGCAGCATTAGCAAATGGGAGGCATCAAGGTTTCATTCTCCTTGTGTTCAAAGCACTGCAGTTCTGTTTGTGAAAGTGCTTGCTTCCGCCGGCCCTGACTGCGGCTAGCACTCCGTCCTTTCCAGACTCAGGTGGAGCAACTCCCCAGAGGAGCAAGGCAATCCAAAGGTGCTTTCAAGGATGGGATCCTGTAGAACTAAAGTAGACCATTTGGCAAATTAGGACCATGTACACCTAAAACATTTAAATTCACACTTCTCATTTCAGAGTGAGCACTCAGTACCCGGAAGTTACTCCAGTAACCGTAAGTATGAACACATGGGCACACAGGGATGGCTGTGCCTGTAGGCTGTACCTCCCCATACACGGTGCTGCTACTGCCCAGTGTCAGCAGTCTGTCTCCATGTTACACCCCAGCAGATTGGAGAGGTTGGCTCGGATGCGCGCTCGGCCTCTAAAGTGAAATGTGGCGGGCACAGAGGCCCTGCATACAGTGCCCAGGAGACCAGAAGGGAGCTTGGAGTCCCTGGAGATGAAGTTACAGATGGTTGTGAGCAGCCATGGGGTGCTGGGAATCGAACCTGGATCCTCTGGAAAATCAGCCAGTTCTTTATACCACTAAGCCATCACTCCAACTCAGGATTTATTTTTTTTTTTTTAATGGAAAGAAACAAATGTAGTTTTCCGATGGGGAGAAATTGATCTCAGTGCAAATAAGTATTTCACATGTTCCTAAGCAATTACTTATTTACTATTTTGGGATTACCCATAATTCATTTCCTCTTTTTATTCCCTAGTTTGATAGTTTCTCTAGAAAACCTATCTTTTTGCTTCTCTAGCTAAGATTAACAGTAATGTTAACCTATAAATTTGACTGATTATACATTTTATAGTAATCCTATAGCCTATTTAACCTAACAGTCTTACAAGTTTCTTTTTTTTAAGTATTTATTTTATTTTAAAATATGTGTCTCTGTGTGGGTAAGTATGCCCACAGAGGCCAAAAAAAAAAAAAAAAACAGGCATCAGATCCCCTGGAGCAGGAGTTACAGGAGGTTGTGAACCACTTGATGTGAGTGTTGGGGACTGAACTCATGTCCTCTGGAAGAGTAGCGAGTGCTCCTGCCCACTGAGCCATCTCTCCAGAGAGTCTTGTGTCTTTCAGAAAACCACCCTCGGTACCTGCTGTGCACACATTGTAGGTACTTTCCATTTATGAACAGAAATAATACAGAAAAAAGATGGCTGCTTAAGAACAAGAAGAGCTTTATATTGTACTGCTTTTGGTTTGATTATATAATCACACAAAGCCAACTTGGCACGAATATTTAAAATATCATTTATTGGTTTCATTTAGGAAAAGAAGATGTGCCTCATAAACAAGGTCAGATGTACCCCTCCGACGCTCAGGTGAGACTTTAGTTACTTAACTTGAAAACCTAACGAAAGGGGCCAGATACGGTGGTGCTCGCCTTTGCAGACGAATCTCTGGGAGTTCAAGGCCAACCTGGTCTACCTAGCCAGCCTGGAACATAGTGAGACCCTGTCTAGAAAGAAAAAGAAAACAAACAAACCAAACAAACAAACAAACAAAAAAACAACAACAAAAAATTTTTTTAGAAAGACAACATTTGGGTTTGTCTAAAATGAAGACACCTCTGTATATCTACTAAGTATATTAGCACTGAGTAAGGTTTTCATGGTCAAAGTTGGTCTTGCTTTTTCAGGTTTAATAAAAGTACCTATTGCTGTTTCTGCGGTCCTCTAGAGAGTTTGTGGTGTCAATGGTTTAACCAAGAGGTCGGACTTTCTGCCCTGTGCTCTGATCTTCAGCCTCCACCAGGAGTGTTGGCATTTCCACGTGCCATGTAGGAGAGCACAGGTGTGAATCACTCAAAAGTAGCAGTTGGGCATTGAAATGTATTTGTTCTTTACAGTTAAATATTTATCCTCTGTTTTGAAGATTGACTTCAAAATAGAATTTCCAAGAGGTAGAATATTGGCTAATTTCTTACCTTTTTGCCTGGCATATGTGAAGCCCTGGGTCCCATCCCCAGCACTGCAGAAACCTGGTATACTGGCCCATGTCTGTGAGCTCCACACTCAGAAGGGGGAGGCAGGATGAGCAGAAGTCAAAGGTCAAATGCCGAGGGTTTTTTTTTTTTTTTTTTTGAGGCTAGCCTCTGCTACTGAGACTGTGTCTCAAGAAAAGAATAATAATGAAAGAGTATATGAAGGAGATCCATGAGTTTTCAGTGAGGGGAGTAGGTAGGGTCCCCAGTGTTTGGGGAGACTAGAGAAATATTTGATTGTAATAATGTATAATAGCATGAAAGTTGTGACTCTGTATACATAATTTTTTGGCAAATTATATTTAGTGTTAGTCCAAAGATAATTGAGCAATTGAAAGCTAGTCTAGAAGCAGGCCAAGGCTGGTAAAGTATTCTATGCTGGCAATTTCTTTCTCTTGAAAAAGAGCAAAGCGGTTTTAATTTACCCAAATAGCTTAAAACAAAACATTCTGCCCATTAAAATAATAGGATGTCCTCATGGCCGATGACATTTATTGATGAATTAGTACTTATATAAAGATCATTGTTGCTACATTAGAAAAGTAAAAAATATTTATATTGAGTCTTTCATGATTATATGCCCTGATAGTTGAACTATCTCTCTTAGAAGTTCCATTATACTTATTTTTTTGGTCAACATTAATTAATCAAGGGAACAAGGTATCCATCAAGTTTTATGTTGAGATTATGTGCTAAAATTTCTATTTATCTTCTTGCTAGAAGGAAAATATGTGCCTTTTTTTTTTAACTTGATTGACATTTCCCTGACAGTTCTCATACAAGGTGGGCTTATTTTGGTGGAATTTTTAAAATTTAAAGAGCATTCTATTGGAGTTAACAGTGAAAGTGCTCAGATGTCACATATATTTTATTAGAAATTTAATAACGTGTATGCATCAGCCGGATGGCTTAGCTGGTAAAGGCATCTGCCTATAAGCTTGATGATAACCTGAGTTCAAACCTTGGGACCCACATCGTGGAAGGAGAGAAGCGATTCTCACAATTTGTCCTCTTACCTCCATATATGTGTGCCTCACAAAACAAGTAAACAAACAAATAAACAGAAGTTTAATAATCTATAATTCTATGAAATTATTATTTACATATTTAAGATTCAGTACTTCCTTGGGTTCTGATGGTTTGTTTTAGAACCAGAAGTCTGGGCAGATAACATAATGGAATAGTAAGTATGTTTTCCTAGAACTGGTGTGCTTATGTAGTGCAGACAGGCTGAATTGAAAGGAAACTGAGCCCAGGGGCCACAGCTATTTTCTTTAGCAATTGACCGAAAAATTCTCAATGTTTTAAGTGTTTGGAGGAAATCCTACCCAGAACTGTTTTTCTTCTTATAAAATTGATTCTTTGTTTTTTTCCCACACCCATCTCTCCCATCTCACTAGTGTGAAAGCCCTTTGACTGGCCTTGTAGATGGTCTAGAACCCTCTCTAGAATAGAAGTCACTACTGTGTCTTCTTTAGGCTCTGTGATTGACGTCTCTCTTTATTCGCAGTGTACATCCCCAGGCGTACCCACCCATCTGCAGAGCAGGTCCATGTTAAGACCTCTGGAGCTCTCCTTACCCAGTCAGACCTCATACTCTGAAAATGAGATTTTAAAGAAAGAGTTAGAAGCCATGCGAACTTTCTGTGAGTCGGCGAAGCAGGACCGACTGAAGCTCCAAAACGACCTGGCCCACAAGGTGGCCGAGTGCAAGGCCTTAGCTCTGGAGTGTGAGAGGGTCAAGGAGGACTCGGACGAGCAAGTAAAGCAGCTGGAAGATGCCCTCAAGGACGTGCAGAAGAGGATGTATGAGTCTGAAGGGAAGGTCAAGCAAATGCAGACGCACTTCCTGGCCCTGAAAGAGCACCTGACCAGCGAAGCCGCCATGGGGAGCCACCGCGTCACCGAGGAGCTGAAGGAGCAGCTGAAGGATGTGCAAGCCATGTATGAAAGTGCTTCGGCAGAGGTGGGGAAGCTGAGGAGCCAAGTCAAACAGAGCGAGAAGCTGGTAGAGGAGCTGAGGAGAGACGGAGGCCGGCTGGTGGAGGAGAATAAGAGGTTACAGAAGGACTGCAGCACGTGTGAGCTGGAGAGGGAGAAGAAGGGAAGGAGGGTGGTGGAGTTGGAGGGCCAGCTGAAGGAGCTGGCGGCCAAGCTGGCCCTCTCCATCCCCAAGGAGAGATTTGAAAGCATGAAGAGCTCGTTGTCCGGTGAAGTCAATGAGAAAGGGAAAAGGCTAGCGGAGGTGGGCCAGGACTACGAAAACTCTCTGGGGGAAATCCGACAGCTGAAGAGGGAGCTGGAGAGTGCCAGGGCCAAGCTTGCCCAGCACGTCAGGCCCGAGGATCATGAGCAGCTCAAGAGCAGGTTGGAGCAGAAGTCGGGAGAGCTGGGCAAGAAGGTCACAGAGCTAACCCTCAAAAACCAGACGCTACAGAAAGAAGTGGAGAGGGTCCACGGGGACAACAAGCGCCTCAGCCAGCAGGTGCACAGCCTCACAGTGGAGATGGAAACGTGCTACGTGCCTTTAAAGGTCAGCGAGGAGATGAAGAAGTCCCATGACGTCAGCCTGGGGGATCTGAATAAGAAGCTTTCCGACATAACACAGAGGTACACGGAGAAGAAGCTGGAAGCGGAGAGACTGCTGGTGGAGAGAGATCGGCTGACTAAGAACGTCAGCCGCCTGGAAGCTGTATTTGTAGCTCCTGAAAAACATGAAAAGGAGCTAATGGGTCTGAAATCCAATATTGCAGAACTCAAAAAGCAGCTGTCTGAACTTAATAAAAAATGTGCTGAGGATCAGGAGAAAACGCGTGTACTCATGTCTGAAAACACTAGTTTGAAAAAGACTCTGAGTAGCCAGTATGTGCCCGCCAAAACCCACGAGGAGGTAAAGGCCTCACTGAGCAGCTCGTTGGAGAAAACCAACAGAGCCTTACTTGATGTGAAGAACAAGTTTGAGGACACGAGCCAGGAATTTTCAAAACTACGAGACGAGAATGAAGTATTGAGGAGGAACCTGGAGAACGTTCAGAATCAAATGAAGGCAGACTACGTGAGCTTGGAAGAGCACTCAAGAAAGATGAGCACCGTGAGCCAGAGCCTGAAGGAGGCGCAGGACGCTAACACTGCCATCCTGGCCGACTACCGCTGCGGCCAGGAAGAGATCCTTACACTGCATGCTGAAATCAAGGCCCAGAAAAAGGAGCTCGACACCATCCAAGAGTGCATCAAGCTGAAATACGCTCCCCTCACCCGCTTGGAAGAGTGTGAACGCAAGTTCAAGGCCACCGAGAAAGAACTGAGGGAGCAGTTGTCAGAGCAGACCCACAAGTGTCGCGTCAGGGATGAAGAGGTCAAGAAGGGCAAGCAAGAGAGCGAGCGGCTGAGGCAGGACCTGGCTGCCCTTCAGAAAGAGCTGAAGGGTAAGAACGCTCTGGTGGAGGAGGCCAGGGAAACGGAAAGGGTGCTCAGTGGGAAAAACGAGGAGCTCAACAAACAGCTGAAGGACCTGTCCCAAAAGTACACGGACGTGAAGAGCGAGAAGGAGAAGCTGGCAGAAGAGAAGGCCCAGCAAGCCTCCGAGGTGCTCGCAGCCCAGAACCTCCTGCAAAAACAGCCCGTCCCGTTGGAGCAGGTGGAGGCTCTAAAGACATCTCTCAACAGCACAATCGAGCACTTGAGGGAAGAACTGAGGGGTAAAGAGAGGTGTCTGGAGAAAGAGCAGCAGACAGTGAGCAGGCTCCAGCAGCTGCTGGAGAATCAGAAGAACTCCTCCGTGCCCCTGGCGGATCACCTGCAGGTGAAGGAAGCCTTCGAGAAAGAGGTCGGACTCATGAAGGCCCGCCTGAGAGAGAAGGAAGAGGAAAGCCAGAACAAAACCAAGGAAGTCTCCAAGCTCCAGACAGAGGTTCAGAATACCAAGCAGGCCCTGAAGAATTTAGAGACCAGAGAGGTTGTCGATATGTCCAAGTATAAAGCCACAAAGAACGACTTGGAGACCCAGATTTCCAACTTAAATGACAAACTGGCCAGCCTGAACAGGAAGTACGACCAAGTGTGTGAGGAGAAGTTCTCTGGCAAAGACTCGAAGGAATTGCTCCATCTCAGCATTGAGCAGGAGATCGAGGACCAGAAGGAGCGGTGTGACAAGTCCCTGACGACAATCATGGAGCTACAGCAGAGGATCCAGGAGTCTGCCCAGCAGATCGAAGCGAAGGATAATAAGGTAGGCATGGCGCAGATGGGGTGGTTGTGAGGAGGAAAGCCTAGTGTAGGGCTGTGTGGTAGAATGTGACTCCTTAGCATAGTACCTCACAGACAGGCCCACAAAACCATTAGTTAAGCACCACCCTTCCAATTGACTACGGGTGTGTCAAACTCTAAATTGAAAAAGCACAAAAATCAAGGGCTTTCTTCTTTCTGTTCCCTCTGCCTGCCAACAGTTAAAGAAAAAGGAGAGAGGAAGGTTCACTTCCTTGTAGTGACGAGTCAGAATCTAGTGGCTTCTGGCTTCGAGAAGTCAAGGTCTCTGGGAACATCCAGACTCTCCCTGCTCACCCATACCTGTGCACTGAGCCCACGCCACCGTGCATTCTGCCCATGGGTTTCTACAGACCTGGCCTGGGACATTTTGTCCTTTTTGTGGTGTGCTGTGTCCTGTCACACTCCATCTTTACCCTGAAGTCCACAGTGGCCCAGTCTAACCTATGCTCGACAGTTCCTCCAAAATTGCAGGCTTTATTTTAGCTTTGCCATTCATTAAATTAAAACATTTTAGAAGCGAGATTTATAATTTATCCTTCCCTCTTGGTTTTCTTCCTTATGGTCCAATTTTACAGAATTAGCTACGTAATAATATTTTTGAAACTGGTAGATGTCTAGTTTGTACCATGGAGATGAAATATGAAGACTGATCACAGTTTAATGCGTTCACTAAGCAATTATGAAATGGCCTCTACCCGCTGGGGAAATATGGAATGAGTAAAAGCAGGCTCGTATCCAGCCCTCCACAGCAGCCCGTCTCCCCATAAGATCCAGCATTTAAATCCACTCAGCTTATGTGCGAAGTCGTTAGGATGCAGTAGCACATCGTTGTGAGAGCTAATGCTTGCATCTACTTACACACATTGCCAGTTAGTAAACAGTACAACTCCTGGGACTGCGTAGATGGCTAAGCAATTAAGAGCACTTGCTGGCTCCTCTTCCAGAAGACTTAGCACCAATGTTGGGCAGCTTACAACCCCCTGAAATTCCAGCTCTAGGGGAAATGATGCCATCTGCTGGTCTCTGTGGGCACTGCACACACACACACAAACACACACACACACACACACACACACACACACACACACACACACACAGATAAATCTGTTTAAAACTGTTTGAATAAATAATACAACCTTTGATGGGAAGAAAAAGTTAATTCTGTGTGTGCATGAGCCAAGCTCTTTTACTTTTCATACTCCATCTAATAAAACCCCTTTCCAGTGTTCAAAGCCCCACCTGGAAGATATGGTTCACGTGCCTCCGAGGCCCTTTCATCCTCATAGGACACTAACTTCATGATCCAGTCCTTGGATGTGCATGATGTGTGTTCTCAATTTGTTGCTGTCTTCGGAAGAAATGTACTGAAGGGAACTGTAAGAACAGTGGGCTGTGTGCTCTGTTGGTAGAGCCTTGGCAGTGTCACACCTGCTGCTGGTCTCAGTGGGCAGAGATGTTCATCACAAATGATGGCCTGTTTTCCTGCAACCTCTCTCTGTCTCTCCAAAGATAACTGAACTTCTGAATGACGTGGAAAGACTAAAGCAGGCACTCAATGGCCTTTCCCAGCTCACCTACACCAGTGGCAGCCCCACCAAGCGGCAGAGCCAGCTGGTGGACACCCTGCAACACCGAGTGAGGGATCTGCAGCAGCAGCTGGCTGTGAGTGTCCAGGGCACTGAGGGGAGGGGCCGGCTGAGTGAGTGAGTGTGAGTGGGGGTGTGTCTGTGTGTGAAGCTGCCGTGTAGCTGACTTCACACTCAAGTGTGTAATCTTTGTTTAATGTTATCATTGCTTATGGTATGATAGTGTCGTTTATTTGATGCCTACTGTATGCCACTACAATAAGCATTCTGTTACTTTCTGTCTAAATGTGCCTCTACCACCATTCTGCCAAGCAGGGTAGTTTGAGGAGACTCCCTTGGCTCATGGTTCTGGAGGGGCTGCATCTGGTGTGGACCTTCTGCCTGTGTCACAGCTATCACACAGGAGAAGAGGAGTGGAGGGGCCAGACTCAGCTCTCCTGAGAACCCCATTCTTGATGTCATTATCAACATTAGAGCTAATTGCCTCTTCCCTATGGGCACTGATGACTGGGAACCATTTCTAACACGTGAGGTCTGGAGCACATTCAGACAGCTCGTTCCCAGGCAGGAAAGCCCAGCAGTCGATCAGGAACTGGTTCCAAATAGGAAGGAAGAACTAGGCCTGAACTGTAAAGCATGTTGATGGGTGAATGGAAGGTAGAGGATCTTCCAGGCCATAACAATAGTGTGAAAAGACCCACTGAGGTGGAATCTAGCCACCATGAGCAGAGGGTGACAAAGGGCAGGCCTGGTGGGCCGTGGCAGCACATGTCTATAAGCCGGCGGCGTCCTAGAGCAGACAGTCGGGATGTGTGTGTGTGTGGGGGGGGGGGGGCTCGGCAGTAACCACACTCGGTGCGCAAGCCTGACAGCCCTGACGAACACAGTCAAGGTGGAGGAGAAAACTGCTCCTTGGAGTCGTCCGCTGTCTCCATGTGTGCCCACGTTCTCCTTCATATTCTCCTCTCCTCCTCCCACACTCAACAATAGTAATAATAATAACACCACCAACACAGTTTTTTTAAAGACCTGAGCTTGAGAGATGGCTCGGCAGTTAGAAAGTTAGAAGCATATTCTGTCTGCTCTTGCAGAGGACTCAAGTTCAGTTCCCAGTACCACACTGAGCGGAGCAGCTCACAACAACGCATAACTCCAGGGGATCTGATGCCTCTGGCCTCTGTGGGCCCTGCTCCCCGCCCCCACTTAAAATAATAAAAATAAATATTAAAAAGACTCGGCTTTTACTACTTGAGACTGAGTTGTGGAGGACTTGGAAGGCCAAGCTGAGAGGTTTGGATTCTCTGTCATATAAGGAGGCAACCCCTGGGGTCTTTGAGCCAACACTGATGAAAGGGAAGAGCTAGCTCACGACGAAGGGGACACAGGAAACAAGATGGGAAGCTTTTGAATGGCCTGAAGCGTAAGTTGGCAAGTTCATAGCAGTAGAGGTATACTGAGGCAGCAATCCCCTGTAACTTGGGAAAAGTGATGTTGCTTTCCCAGTCGTATTCCTATGCATGATGGGAAAATCTTACGCTAGCTCCATCATAAGTAATTCAGCATCTGTGGTTTGTTCTGAGAGTGGCAGGAGCCCTTTAATAATCTGCCAGTCTGCAGCAGGAGGTCTCGGGACAGCATTGCCAAGCCTCCTGGGCTTGCAGATGTGGGTGCTGGTGTTCTCATCTGTCTACCTTGCCCCGGTTCTAGGATGCTGACAGACAGCACCAGGAGGTCATTGCTATCTATCGGACACACCTGCTCAGCGCTGCACAGGTGAGAACTGCTGTGTCTTTGGAAAGACTGTTCATGTTAGAGAAAAGTAAAATGCTGTTTTTATTTTTTGAATAAACTTACATGAATGTAATTGACATTTGAAGTTGCTCTAGTCCATATGCTTATTTAAAAATAATTGTGTTTCTTTTAATCATGGCTTGCATATCTCCCAGAACAATTTACAAAGCTATAGAGCAACACAACATCTTAAATTTAGTGTTATCTCCATCTGCCTGTCACTCATCTTCTAGACAGTTTGGCAACACACGATGGCAGCTCACGTTAACAGTGTCGCTAGCTGGGATAATGCCTTGACATCGCACGTGGCTGTCATAGGGAAGAGGGAGGGTAGGGGACCGCATATGTTTCCTAGTGGTGTAGGGGGGTTCTTTGAAGTAGAAAAAAACTTAGTCTGAAAAGGACAAAGCGTGCATGCATAGAATTGTAATAATTAAGGAAAATTGGTCCGATATGAGATAATTGGTATTTCTTTATGGAGCTTTAAACTTGGTGAAGCGAAAGACTGTAAGTCTTGTTCTCTAGTGGTGTCCTGAGAAAGCCTTTATAAAAATCACGCTAAGGAAATGGTTAGGGTGTGAAAGATGGGTGGTTACTGCTCTGGGGCAGCCATGTGAAGAGCGTCTCCCGAGTTCTCAGACTAGACTGTTCAGGAAGATGTACGGCAAGAGACACATGGTGGGATGACGCGTGAGGGATAATAGGGATTATTTGGATTTGAAAAGTGTTAGGCCACACTGTTCTGTAAAAAAATAAATAAATAAATAAAAAGAGGAAGGGGGGAGATGGGTGCTGAGAGCAAATTTCAAGGAAACTTTTTTTTTTTTAAAAAGAACTTAATTAAACAGTAAACATACCCTCTGCCATCAAACTCTTAAAATCAATAGTCTACTCTTTCTGCAGGGATGGAGGGGGCACTGAGAAGGAAGGATAACATGTGAAGGATGCTTCCCTGCTACTTTTTGAGTGGGTAGGACATTGCTGAGATCTGAAAGATGATTTCAATTATTAGAGCTATCAGTGGGCAATAATTGTGGAACATTTATGAGGGAATTAGAGAAGCACAGAGCAGGCTGGAGAGATGGCTCAGTGGGTAAATGCACTTGCTGGTCAAGCATGGGGAACTGGGTTCAGATCCCAGAACCCATGTAAAGAGACAACCATGGCTGCCTGAGTGCCTATAACCCCAACTCCCAGGGTGGTGGAGACAGGGGGATCACTGGGGCTGCCACTAGTCTAGCTCCAGGTTCAGTGAGAGACCGTCTCAAGGGAATAAGGCAGTGTTGGAGTGATAGAGCAAGACACCCAATGTCCTCTGTGCGTGCACATGTGTGCACCCCCCCATACACACACACACACACACACACACACACACACACACACGCACGCACAGAAACTTGATGTTAGAAAGGATGAGAAACATCCTGGTCTTGGCCAGAGGGGGCAGAGCAAAAAAAGAAAAAAAAAAATGACAGCTTCACAGACCTTTCTCTGAAACCTATCATGATTTTCTGCTGAGTCCTAATGAAGCAACAGCAACAGTTGACATCTGAAGTTGTCTTGCTGTCTGGCATCGTACAGTTAACTATGGATCCAGTTTAGTCAACTGTGGCTCACGTTTGAAACACACTGCTGCTGTAAAAACAGATTTGGGAGGCAAAACGTTTTGTGTTCATGGATGTGTCCTTCCAACACCTTTTGAGATGTTCCAGTAGTAAATTAATAAAAAAGAAGAAAGGAGAAGCGTGTAAGCCTACCACAGACTTGCATCTGTTTAACCCTGCTACTTTAAAAAGTGTGTGTAGTTGCACACGTGTGAGTGTGCAGGTGCGTGTGGAGGCTGAACAGGACACTGAGTGTCTTTATTACTCTGCACTCTGTCTTATTGCCTCTCACTGAACCTGGAGCTCACTGTTTGAGTGAGGCTCCACCTCAAAATGCTGCGGTTACAGGCACGTACAGCCTTGCCCAGGGTTTTTATGTGGGTGCTGGGGATTCAAACTCAGAGCCTCCCATTTGCACAGCCACCATTCGTACACACTGAGCCATCTCTCCAGCCCCTACTTTAAAATTTTTAAATGGTTTCCTTTAAAATATAAATGACTAACACACTCAACTTTGCAACAGGGGAGATGCCAATGTATAGGAGGTGCTTTTAGCTGTAGTGTCAGCCAAGTGTTTGGAAGATGGAGTCTTTACACTCTGCTGGGTGGAAGTGTAAATTGTTATTTCTAGTAAGGAAGGGTTTGTAGTACTTTTAAAAATCAAATATTGGACTGTTTTGTTGTGGTGGTGGTGGTGATGGTGGTGGTTTGGTGTTTTGAGTCAGGTCTCAGATAGCCTAGGCTGCCCTTAAATTCCTGATCCTCCTGCCTCCACTTCCTGAGTGCTGGCGTTATAGTTATTCACTATACCCAGTGCTAAAGCTGCCTTTTGAGCCAGTTATTTCTTCTCCAAGTGTCTGGTGATATAAAGAGAGAGAGACAGAGACAGAGACAGAGAGTGAGCGAATGTGTGTCTTAAATGTCTGACATTAGGGAAGAGGCAAAGAAATGGAATGTCTGTATACTGGGATACTACATAAAACAATTAACAGTTAACTGGCTCTGGACAAAGACTGCTGTGACACTGGGTGGAAGGCAAGCTGCAGAGATGTGTCACCTTGCTATTGTAAAGTCATAAGTATGGGGATTATCATTCTCCTTAAAGGGTCAGGGCAGGGAGGTGGCTGAGTGGACAAAGCCCTTCTCATGCATGCTTGAGGACCGGAGTTCAGATCTCCAGCCCCACAGAAGTGCTGAGTGGGTGTGTCAGCAAGCCTCCAAACGCACCTGTCAGGAAGGAGAGATGGATCCCTGGGGCAAGCTGCCTAGGAAGACTCACCAGATAATGGCAAGCTCCAGTTTCAAGACAGACTGCCTCCGTATTGAAGGCGGAGAATGTTTGAGGGTGCACGTGTACACGCATACACAAGCTTGTAGTTTACTCTGTTTCATGTGTATACAGCCCTGCTCCGCAGAGACCATGGCTGTCCGTTGGTGTGTTTGCTCATAAGTGTAAAGAGCTCCTCCTATGTACTCACTCCTCACGGCCTGACGCCTTTATTTCCCCGGTTGGGTTCCTGTGGGCTACCCTTCCCATGGTGAGGGTTCACCTGTGAAACACAGCCAGATGTGCCCTAGGATAAAGGCTTCCCCTTCACAGTTCAACAGAGATGACACATGCTGTCTCTTCCCCTCTTCCTTCTCTCCAGGGCCACATGGATGAAGACGTACAGGCGGCCTTACTGCAGATCATACAGATGCGGCAAGGCCTTGTGTGCTAGCATCAGCTGACCGGGGCCTGTCCTGCTGGTGCTTTGCATTCTGGGTGCAACTCCATGGCTCTTCAGGGCCTTACTCTGATAGTATCAGTAAAATAAAATATATTTTGTTCTGTTGTTGAGTTTTATTTTATTTTATTTATGAAATAGGCATGTCATTGAGTTTTTCTGTCAATTCAAACCTTAGACTTTGTGTACGTTCATTTCACACAGTGGCAAACGGCATGCACCTTGCCTTGCTTCAACTACATCTTTTCTATTTATACTTTTTAAAATTACATCTGAAAAATGGTTGAGTCCCTAATAAAATGTGAGCCGTTTGAAGGGGTCCATATGAAAAGGGGGTTAGGCTAAAATAAGCACTCAAAGATTGATTTGGAGAAATTAATTTAGCTGATAGCTACTTTTAAGCAGATCAAAAGACCTTCCAGGGGTGAGGAGATGGCTTGTTGGTAAGTACTTGCCAGGCAAGCCTGAGGATCTGAGTTCAATCCCCAGGGCCCCCTTCTCACCCCCAGGCACAGCAGTGTGCACCTGTAAGCCCAGCACTGAGGAGGCAGAGAGCCTCTGAGCCCATCCAGTCTAATCAGCCAGCTGTGCTCCAGAGAGACCCTGCCTCAAAAAGTGAGATGGAATGACTGACGAAGATGTTAGATGCCAGACTCTGGCCCCCATGCGCACACATTTGCACACACATGCTTACAAACATAAATCATTTTTCTCCTCATGTGATCCCTAAGCCTTACACACTCTGGAGGAGTGGATTATGCGGCTAGCCAAGGTGCATCTTTATTGAGCAGCATAACGAGCGCCTTTGGCTTTGTTGTTGTTCTTATACCTTCTAAAGTAGATTGCTTTTCAGAAATGTTTTGCAGTCCTAAGTTACACATAGACCAAGAACAGGCAGGCGCACGATATTGAGGAATTTATAAGAAGGTTGCCTTCTGGTCTCCACGGCAGAGTTTTAGTCTTCCATTACTTGTGGTTGACTTTTCTCACCATGGGCTTTCAAATGAGAACAAAGCGAAATGATGCGCGAAATGTTTCCAAGTGTCAAAACTTTGACTTTTTGCGGTTGCTTTGACACTTGTGACTGTTGTAATCAAGCATTCATTATATGTGCATCCTCCAAATGTTTCAGACCTATTTATAGGAACGTCATTCGGATGGGATTAATAATGTGAAACACAAGTTTTTTGCAAAATTGGCATTAGAGAATTGACTTGGGGAAATATCGTCAAGTTTGCCACAATGCAGTAGGCTGCCAGAGTAAAGGCAACGAGAAGATGATGGAATTGGACATATTTATGGTAAATTTTCTAACCAGCTATTTAACTAGCTATATCTTACTAAGGAGAATTTGTAAGTCTTTACTTTGATTAATATTTTGTTTACTGTTCACACTTAAGCACTAATTAGACATCATTTAGCAAGTAATTGCACAAATGGATCATTTCAGCTGAGCTTTTGTGGTGTGTGTGTGTGTGTGTGTGTGTGTGTGTGTGTGTGTGTGTGTAGTGCATATATGTATGTTCATGTGTGTATGGGTGCCTGTGTGTATGTACACAGGTATATGCATACATAGAGGCCCTAAGTTGATGTTGGGTGTCTTTCTCCACTGCTTACCACTTACTTACTGAAGTACGGACTCTCAGTTGAACCCAGAGCTTGGCGATAGGCTACATTAGTGAGCCAGCTTGCCCTGGGTAACCCCCTGTCCCTGGCTCACTGGTGCTGGGATTACAGGTGGCTACCAGACCTCTCTGGCTTTTATTAGTTAGTTCTGGGGATCCAAACTCTACTCTTGACACACACATGGCACGTGCTGTATTCACAACCATCTCCCCAGCCTGAGTTTCCTTCCATTGCAAATTGTACCTTAATAACCCTTGAACATTCAGAACCAATTTTTTTTAATCCTATCTTCAATGAATACAGTTAGAAAAAATTGCCAATCACACCAAGGATATGCCATCGTATTTCTTTTTTGAAAAAGCATTTTTTAAAATACAAGGTTACATAAGAGCACTTCTATGCAAGCACATAATGAATTTTAAGCATACTCACCCCTACCCTGATACCCCACATCATCAGTCCCCCTTTTACCCTGGATAGTGGGAGTTCTGCTTTCATGTAATCTGTATCCATATGGTTTTATGTCTCTATAAAGTTTGGGAACCACAAATGAGAGAAAACGTGTGATATCTGTCTTTCTGAGACTGACCTAATTAGCTTAACTTTGTGATCTTGAGTTGTATGCATTTCCCTGCAAATAGCATGACTTCATTCTTTATGTAAGTCAGCATTTTCCACATTTCTTCAGTGTGTAAACAGTGGAAAGTCAGAACTGATTTATTTTGAATTCCTGAGGTAGATACAGAAAGTTTACATGAGTGACATCTGGTTCCTTAGTTATATTTAGTATTGTCTTTTGTCATGAGTTCTGTTTTCAGAGTTTGGGCCACTTACTGAAGTCTAACAGAGTGGTGTTCTAAACTGAATACCTATGTTCAGAGCTGTGTTTTCCTTAGTAGTTGGGGAGGTAACCTTATGCATACTTTATTTTGTGTTTTAACTTTTCTTGTTTTAAATGTATGTGTGTATGTGCACATTGAGTGCAGGTACCTGTAGAGGCCAGAAGAGGGC
Organism: Peromyscus eremicus; assembly: GCF_949786415.1. Lineage (NCBI taxonomy): Eukaryota > Metazoa > Chordata > Mammalia > Rodentia > Cricetidae > Peromyscus > Peromyscus eremicus. Next base: position 55,330,145 of record NC_081422.1, read on the forward strand.
ATCAGATCCCCCTGGAGCTGGAGTTACAGATGGTTCTAAGCCTCCTGACACAGGTTCTGGGAACCAACTTGAGCACCCTGCAAGAGCAGTCTGTGCTCTCCATCCCTGAGGCTTCTCCCCAGCCTCTGCATATCTTGTTTTGTCTTCATCTGAAAACTGTTTTCTTTAGAATTGCTCTGGGTATCCTTATAGAGGACTGTAAAGCCAAGTAGTCCATTTCTTATTTTTGGAGAATTTAGAGTGAAGGCTGTCAGAGTCTAAATCCGGAAGAAGATAGTCATTTTGGTTGGCTGTCTGAAACCCTCCTAAGCCAATCCTGCTGTCACCCACTCACCCGCTGAGGTGCCAGGCTGGGATTGCATATAAAGCATTGCTGACTAAAGCCTTTTAATGAGTGAGTGGCACATGGATCATGGGAGATGCTTGTCTTTGCTGTTTTATGTTCAGAAAGACTGTGAGACCTGAAGTGGCCAGTTGTCATCTAGAGACCTGCAAGTTCTCTGGGAGGGTCACTGAACTCTACAGGAGTCTGATCCTTTATTCTTTAATCCCTAGGGTCTTTTCTTTGCCGCCCTTGCATCATCAGGCAGGCTCATTCTTCTTGAGCTCCCCCAGCATTAAGAACTATCTCTTAAAACCGGGCCAGCGAGGGGCCGGAGAAATGGCTTGGTGGTTAAGAGCACTTGCTGTTCCTGCACAAGATCTTGGTTTGGTTTCCAGAACATTCTCCACATGAGGCAGCTCACATCTGCTTGTAACTCTAGTTCTAGGGTATCCAGTGTCCTCTTTGGGTCTCTGCAGGCTCCAGGAGAACATATAGTATACATTCATATGGAAAGATACTCACACAGGATCTGGTGCCCTCTTCTGGCCTGCAGGCATACATGTAGGCAGAACACTGTATACATAATAAGTAAATAAACAAACAAACAAAGCTTTAAAAAAAAAAGATACTCACTTATACAAAATTAAAAATGTAAATCTTGGGCTGGTGAGATAGGTCAGCAGGTGATGGCCCGTACCACCAAACCTGACAACCGGAGTTTGATCCCCGGAACCCACCTGGTGAAAGGGGAGAACTGAGTCCCTCAAGCTGTCCTCTGACCTCTGTACACTTGTAAAAATGGGGTGTGTGCCCTACACTACACACCCCAAACCGACACAGTTTTACCTATTAAAATTAAATATTCATACAGTGACTAACCACTAGGTATACCTATATTGTTCTAAAATCCCAAAGTGAAGTTAGTGTCATTTTTTTTGTTATGAATTGGATCTTAAGTGTCCCCCCAAAACCCATGTGTTAAAGGTTGCTTACCAGCCTGTGGTGCTATGGGGGTGGGTGGGTATAGAGGAATTTTTAGCAGGGTCTGTAGGAGGACGTTAAGGCATCAGGTAGTGTCCATGGAACCATCTCTCAGACCCTGTACTCATCTTTGCCTTAGTGAGTATATAGATTTAAAAATGAAAAGATTAAGCAAGGACAGCGACTATTCTCCCACAAGTCTCCCTGGGCAATGGAAAGGCTGTGTTTAGCATAATTGGGCATGTGGCATCCCTTATGTATTAGAGGACATTCTCATTATTTATGCCTGCTTGAACAAACATCACCAATGAATGAATCCAAACAAAAGAAGATAACAAAAATGTCATATGTAAATGACAAAGAGGGAGACTTTTTGAGGGCTGCTTCCCTAGCTATATAGGTACATGATTTGGCCACATATATGTATATACATATTTATATGTATATATGAATTTATATTCAATGAATAGAGGAGGAGACTTCAGGAAAACAATGTCCCCATAATTGTTATTTGCTATCGAATTGTCTTATTTAATAGGCTCGATTCTTACTTATTTTATGCAGGTTTGCAGATTTATTTTTTATGATAGCAGACCTGGGAATATCCTGAATTCTGGAAAGAGTTTAGAGAGGTTATTGCCTTCTTAATAATTTAGAGCGTCTATTGCTGTGCCAAGTCAGAAGATTAACATTTAATAGAAAAAATTATATATCTATAATTCAGTCACGGCTATTAGATCAGATGGATTTTACATTAAGTGAAAAAGATGTTGAGCATTTAAGGACCATTAAACTACAGGACTCTTTTATTAGGTTTTAAGGCCTTGGAGCCAGGGTCCTGCTGTGAGGAGTATTTATTTTACATATACAGAATGCATTAAGGATGGAGAAAGGGCACACATTTTCAAAGAAAACAGGCCATGAAAAATTGTGATTTTCCACATTGTGAGCAGCTGCCGTGCGGAGTCTGTCTTATTTTATAATAATTCGTTTTATGCATCATTAAGTAGCTTTCTCGGAGATGAGGAGCAGAGGGTGAAGGCCATTTCCCAGTGGTACCCGCAAGAAGGCTGAGTGACGGCGTCTCCTCTCTTGGGATAGGACTTTGAAAAATCCTATTTCCGAGTTCTGAGAGGGAACTGAAGGTTACGGTGAGAATGTCTCTCCTCAAGTCCTTCAAGGACCCTAAAGTCAGAGGAGAGAGGCTAGTAAATGTTCTCTCTGGGTGGTATAGCTTATGTACGCACAAGTGTGTGGGTGCACTCACCTCTACGTGCATGTGTGGGGCCCAGAGCTTGACTGGGTCTCTTCCTCCATTGTTCGAAACCTTATTTTTGAGTCAAATTCTCTCAGCTGAATCTGGAGTTCACTGCCTTTTATTTTAATTTATTTATTTTTATTTTTTATTTTTTTTTTTTGCCTAGCCTGGCTGACCAGCAAGCTCTGAAGATCTAGGATTGCAAGCATGTGCCACCAGGCCTGATTCTTTATGTGGGTGCTGGGGATTAGAACTCGTGTCCTTGTGAGAAGCACTCTGCCAGTGGAGCCATCTCCCCATCGGTGTTTCTGAACCTTTTTCTCGTGGCGCCTCCATGGTCAGCGAGGGACTAGAATTTGGCCCACGAGAGGAATTGCATGTTAGTGAAGAGAAAGTCTAAACTATCATTTTTATTACATACATGCTCAGAGCGCGTCTTCCATCGCTGGAACGAAACCAGAAGTTATATCTGACATGCTCTTCTTACTCCTTACACCATTCCCACCTCCCCACACTGGGCACCAGGTTCACAGAAGGGACCCTGAGACGATGTAGGAATGAAGTTGGTCTCATCAGTGTCCAAATAAATTTTGTGCTTTTTTTTTTTCTTTCTCTCCCTCTTGCTTGCTATTCTGAGCTTTTTTTAATTGCCTGAAGTGGGACCTTATGGGCTGTTTAGGCATTTTCCTCAGGATTTAAAAATGAAGCCAATTTATATTCTCAGTCTTCTTGCTAAAAATCTGTTAAACCACAATAAAAAGGACTGCTACTTAAAAACCTCCCTCTCTGTCACTGCCACGATCAAGATCTCGTTTGGGCACAATTAAAAAGGTGGGCACATGGAGAGCTCTGAACCGGCACAGTGAAAGCCTCAAGAGCTAAACACCCCCTGCTTCAATCAGAAACTGAGACTCTCTAGCTTGGCCGCCTCCCTGCTATTTTTTTTTTTTAAGTAAATTGTTCCAGTTGGCCCTAATCCCTAAGCAGTTCAGCTCCCTTAAAACCATCTTTATTCATTCACACCAATTGACACTTAAAAAAAAAAAAAAATCCCCAGCGACTATTCATCTGCGTCTAAATATATCCGTCAGAGCCGAATGTGTTTAAGGGGATTTACCATCTGCTTATTCAAAATACTATTTGTTGTCAATATTTTTGGTGTACCGGCGTCAAGCTTGTTATTGGAATATGCATAGCCACTTCACAGCAGCCGCAGAGCCCCAAATCCATCCCAGCGTTGGGAGGACCTGAGGAGGGCTTTCCTCCAGCCCTGCTCCTGACATGACTGTGGCGGCTGTGAGCACCCGGAAGAATTCCTTAATAAGCTCTCCTGCGCACTCCTTCCAGCCCCTTTTGGGCACTCACACCCTCCCATGTTCTCAGTAGCGAGCAGTTACCAGGACAACAGAGACTTTGAGGAAGGTTTAATTGTGATTTGATGTCGAACCAGAATAAAGCTCTAGTGCCTTTTTGTGTGTATTCTAGGTCCCCAAACAAATGCCAGTGTGCCTATTTTATTAGGTTAAGGTGGCTTATATATATATATATATTTTTTTTTTCAGTATGAGAGAGGAAAAGGCAGGGATAGTCCATACAGTAAAGGGTAGGGAAGCTAGCCGTGACTTTAACTCAGAAAACACTTGGTTAAACACATCCTGTCTTGCTTGCTTTTCTGGAACTGACCTCAGTTTGAACTTCCTTGTACCAAACAGGAGGATGAGAACATGTGCATGCGTGTGTGTGTGTGTGTGTGTGTGTGTGTGTGTGTGTGTGTGCACGCCACATGCAGCATCCATTAAGAACTAGGAACACTTGCTTGTTCCTGTTCCTAGCTTCTGGCCCAGTGGGTCCAGCATGTCAGTTGGCATCTTCTCAAGCTGGAGTACCTACTTCTGAGGGCACATGCTATGGATGGCACAGCTTGCCAGAGCGCTTCCACTGGCCCAGCAGGGAAGAGCACTTGTTGCTCTTCCAAATGATGCTAATTCAGGTCTCAGTACCCCTGTTTGTGGCTCACAACTGAATGTAAGTAGCTCCAGGGTCTGGCGCCCTCTTCTGGCTTCTTTGGGCACCTGCACGCATATGACAAACAGACCCATGAATAAAAATAAACACAGAAAAACGAAGCAGGTGGACAGTGCCTTTGGAACACCGTGCACGGTTGCACACTCATGGCTCCTGAGGATTGAACTCAGGTCCCTGTGCAGTCTCCCGTGCTTGAGTGTGCAGTTTGTTAAGGAGTAGGTGTCTACACCCTGAGTCTACTTGGGCCCACAAGGAAACATTATTCTGTTTCTCACTTTACTGCTGGTCCACAGATGTTTTGAACAAAGAAATTCCTAAAGTCCAATGTCTTGGGTATTTTTTTAACCTTCCTTTCTGTGTTTTCCATGACCAGACACACTACCCCCCTCTTCCAGACTCATCTGTGCTTAAAAACATTTTTTGCTCAGCCAAACTGAGCTGGCTCCACAAGCTTCTCCAGGCCACTCTCTGGACACGTCCTGATAACTTCCATTTTAACCAAGGATGCTGCTAGGTCAGTCTGGAAGGAACCTCTCACCTTAGCTATCTGCTCAGATCTCTCTCCTTCATTTCCCAGGTGAGGTCTGATAATTCAGGAGAATCTGGTTTAGCCTAGTTGCCTGGAATCCCACTTGACCCTGATGTCTCTTCTTAGTAATTCTCAGTTACCCTGATTCTTTGCTGTAAATTCCCAGTAGTTCAGGCTATTCAGGCTGAATCCCATCTCCTTTCTGGACCCAGTGGTTCTGCACAGAACCTTCCCTTGCTTTTGTGAGTATCATTGACACCTTTTTCTTTATTGTTCTCAGGCACACCTTAAATTCCCTGTTTTTTTTTTTTTTTTTTTGTGTGTGTGTGTGTGTGTGTGTGTGTGTGTGTGTGTGTGTGTGTGTGTGCCACAATGCCAAGGTCCTAAATGCCATGTATTCTAGTTTCTCTCTACTTGGAGATAGAAATCCATACCATTTTCTGAGGCGGGAATTAAAATGCTGTGTGTCCAAATTAATCCACACAGCTCTAAATTATCACTAATGTTAGCAATTGTAAACAATTTTTTTTAAACATGTCTAGCCATCAGTAATAGGTGGTTAGAAAACTCTCTGCCTTGTGATTCTGGAGAAGATGAAGAGCCGTCTGCCCAGTATAGAGACTGAAAATTTCCAACAGTTGCTCTTCCTCAACTTAGTTGCTTCTGGGGCAGGTGTGTGATGCCAGGCCATCGCATTCTGTCACCCATTCCCTTTATTGACAGTGGGAGTAAGGAGGAGTAAGGAGCAGTAAGAAACAGAGGCGGGGCCGGGGAGATGGCTCTGTGGGTGAAGAGCTGGCTACACCAGTGTGAGGACCTTTGTTCAACCCCTTAGCACCCACATAAACCTGGGAGCAGTGGGTCGCATCTATAACTGCAGTGTTCCTACGGTGGGAGGGGAGGCAGGAACGGGAGACTCCTTGGGCGCTCACAGGCCAGCTAGCCTGCTGTACACATGCAAAGAACAAAATTAGACGCATAGAGATGTGCACTGCACAGGGCATGTGTAGAAGACCGTACACACACACACACACACACACACACACACACACACACACACACACACAACGGTGCAAAGCAGCAGCAGCCGCAGAGACAACAAGAATCCACTTTCCTGAGAGGAGGGATGGTTGAGGGTCATACCCAAGTCCAGCTTCTGGTGCAGAGATGGACGTGGCTCCAAGAGCATCTCACGGATGATGAGACAACTGTTGCGTTCTCACCAGACACACGTTCAGCATCATCCGGAAGCTGGTCTCTGTTGCTCTGGCCCAAGCTTGGTTCCTCTCCTTCTCTGCGCTTCTGGGATCAGCCTGGATCACTCGCCTGGGTGGGATAGCCAGAATCAGTTCTGTTGCATCTACCCAAGAACTTGGCTCATTTCCCTGTCTTCAAAGCTTGGGCTGTTCCATCTAGTTGAATTTGTCATTGTGGATGAGAAGAAAGAGATGAGGGAGACGACTGCCTTGACCTCTGCATCTAATTTAAGAGCCATCTACAAATGGCTGCCAACTTTGTGTTACACAGTTACAATCTTTTCCCGGTTTTTGTTATTTTTTTCTTTTAGATTTTTCTTTCACTCAGAGGTTTAAAAATAGTTTACAGTCAAATCTGTGAGTCTTTCATTGTATCTGGCATTGGTGCCACATTTTCAACACTCCATACATTTGAACATCTTTTTTTTTTTTTTCCTCCAAGACGGTGTTTCTCTGTGTAGTTTTGGTGCCTGTCCTGGATCTTGCTCTGTAGACCAGGCTGGCCTTGAACTCACAGAGGTCTGCCTCATCTGGCTCTGCCTCCCCGAGTGCTGGGATTAAAAGGTGTGTGCCACTACCACCCGGCTTTGTACCACATCTTATCTGTGTGTGGTGTGTGCGTGCATGTATGCATGTGTGCACGTGTATAAAGGCCAGAGGTTGACATTGGGTGGCTGCCTTACTTGATTTCTGTCATAGTTGGCTCACTGTTGATTGATAAAACACTGACCGAAAGGATTTCTTTGGCTTATATGTTCCAATCACTGTCCATCTCTGAAGGAAGTCAGGGCAGGAACTCAAGCAGCAGCAGAGGCAGGAACCGTGGAGGAACACTGCTTACTGGCTTACCCTCCCACGTCAACCATCAATCAAGACAATGCCCCCACAGACATGTCCACAGGGCACCCGAGGGAGGCAATTCCTCAGTTGAGGTTCCCTCAGGTGTGCCAAGCTGACAGCTGAGGCTAACTATGACACGCTCTACTTTATTCACAGAGGTAGCGTCTCTCCCTGAACTGGACACTCCCCTTTCGGCTGGTTTAGCTACCCAGCTTGCCCCAGAGAGCCCTTGTCTCTGCCTCCCAAGTGCTGGGAATGCAGGGTCTACCCCACCCGTCCAGCCTTTCACGTGGGTTCTGGAGAGCCAAAGTCCACTCTCTGCACTTATACAGAGAGTGTTTATTCCCAGCTGTCTCCACAGCCCCCCGTAGCTACAGTTTACCTAGTACTTATAAATTATTGTTGGTATTTAAACCATTATTTGAAATTTGTTTCATAGTCTGGTATCTAAATTGCTATACAGTTTGGCTAATCTGATGTTTAAAAGAAATTCGACTCAGTAATCTTCATTTTTTTTGCTGACTTACACCACCTGGAGCAGTGAGCAGATTACCTCTGATGTCTGGGGCTGGTTTGTTTATTTCTTTCCTTCATCATTTTCTAGGAGTATTTTATTTTCTATTGTTTTCTCTCAAATATTTCCACAATTGTGTCTGAAAATGGTAAATGACAACCTTGAACCAATGATAGGGATTTAGAGGAACCTGTGAGTGAGGATTGCCCTTCAGGAAACCTAGGGTTTTTCTTTCTTTCTTTTCTTTCTTCCTTTCTTTCTTTCTTTCTTTCTTTCTTTCTTTCTTTCTTTCTTTATTTCTTTCTTTCTTTCTTTCTTCTTTTCTTCCTTTCTTTCTTCCCTTTCTTCCTTCCTTTCTTTCTTTCTTTCTTTCTTTCTTTCTTTCTTTCTTTCTTTCTTTCTTTCTTCTTTTCTTCCTTTCTTTCTTTCTTCCCTTCCTTCCCTTCCTTCCTTCCTTCCTTCCTTCTTTCTTTCTTTCTTTCTTTCTTTCTTTCTTTCTTTCTTTCTTTCTTTCTTTCTTTCTTTCTTTCTTTCTTTCATTGTTGTTCTTGTTTGTGAGATAAGGTCTCATATACCCGAGGCTGGCCTGTACTTTACTATGTATCCAAGGATAACCATGAACTTCCGGTCCCCCTGCTTCCATTCTCCGAGTGCTAGGATGGAAGGTGTGACCACCACACCCTGCTCTGAGGTTCTGGGGACAGAACTCAGGCTTCAGTACATGCACACACAGGAGGCAAGCCTCACCCCACAGAGCTCTGTCTTCCTTTAAAACTAGTTTTAACATGAGAGGAGAAAGCATGTTCACACCATCTCTAGATTGTGGTGCATTAGCAAAGGTCTTGAAGAGATTTGCTTTGTCTCTGAGAACCCATCAGCTCGGCTGGGACCATCCAGTGACATCACAACACTGGCTGTCACTGAACTTTAGAGAGACATACTCCTCACAGATGCTGATCCCCCCTGATAGCCATGTCGGTCACTATGTCCGTATCAAGTAGATAGATGATCTGCGTGATTCAGAACTGTCCCACAGGGTAATTAAGAGAATGACAAATGGTCAGTCACTCACTCTTAAAACTCTCACAAAGGAGCCAACTGGACTTAGAAGCAGGGCTTTTCTATAACACATCAGAACGTTGTGGCTTGTTGGCAGGCCACAGAAGAACAAGCTGTAAGATGTCCACCACTGACATGGTTAGGTGTGTTTGAGGGAAGCCTGCAGAAGCTGGCGTGTGGATTAAGTCACGGTGTGGATGCAGTGTGGCTTCCCCCACTGTCCTCAGTCATCATCACATCATCCGGGCTCTCCTGCCTCCTTGCTTTGGCCATCTGGTTCCCACCAGTTGAAGTATTGGCTATTCCACTCATTTCTACCCTGACTCCCTCGGCCTAGCAGGAACAACTCAGGGTGTACTTCTGGAAGCCTCCCAGGAGGTCCCTTGTGAGAGAATTTTCCCTTTTAGTCTGAACTCCATGACTACGGAGTGTATTAATTTCCTATGGTCAGACTTAATACGTTACCCTGAACTTGGTGACCTGAAATAACAGAAATTTATCCTCTCACAGTTCTGTCTGGAAGTCAAAAATTAGAAACCAGTATCCTAGGTCAAAGCCAAAATGTCCACAAGGTTGCAGCAGCTTCCTCCAGTGGCCCTAGGCTAGCTTCCAGTACTGACTTCTCTCAGTTTCTGGAAGCTGCCAGCATTCCTTGGCTTGTGGCTCTGTCCTTCCAATCTCCGTCTTGATGGTCATACTCAATAACTGATCTTGGTTTGAAAAATCAGCCTTGAACTTTCCAAGGACCCCCGGGGAAACATGAGATCGTTAGAGTTTTTTATATCTTCACCTCGAGGAACCTTTAATCCAGAAGACAACATCTTTAGAGCTGCGAGGACTGGAGGAGCTTTTCCATGGGTTTGCACTGGGAATGCTGAGCACTGGTGCCCACAGACCACCCTTTATCTCCTGCACTCCATTCGGACGTATCACGGACTCTACCTTCCTTTACTTAGAGAAGCCAAGGCCCAGGGTGGAAGAACAAAAGCAGTAGAATTTCCAAAGAGAAAATCTTGCTGAGGACCTTCTAGAATTGCACTGGATTATAGAAGACCTATATGTATTGTGGGGGAAGAATTCACTTTGAAACAAGTGAGAGGTGTATTTTCTGGTTCAGTGGGCTTGCCTGGAATTTGGGGTTTCCCCTCCCTTTTTTGTGAGTCAGAGGATTGAAACCCAGGGCCTTGCTGGGCTCTGTGCAGCAAGTTCCTTCCTCATAGGCAGGCCTGGTGGTGTATCCTAGCTCTTAGAGGCTTAAGCAGGAGGATTGCAAGCTGACGCCTCCTTGGGCTACACAGTGAGTTCGAGGCCAGCCTGAACAACTTGGTGAGACCCTGTCTCAAGATAAAAAATAATGGGGCTCTGAATGAAGCTCAGAGGTAGACCCCTGCTCAGTACATGCCAGGCCTGTTAGCTCAATTCCCTCACAGCGTGCACGCCCAGGGAGTGTGAGTGTGGATTAGATAGTATCAGTGGGCTTGACCCTAGTCCAAAAGCCAGGAAGCAACTTCCCCCCCACCCCAGGACGTAGTGAATGATGGGAATTTATAAAGCTTTGTGAAAGGCAAGGCGTCAGCAAGATTTGGTTCTGTCCCTGAGGTAGACTGGTTATTGGCATGACCTTGAATAGCTAACTTAACCCAGTGTCTGGACCTGAATAAAAAGAGAGATGCTTTAATATCACAAAAACATGCCTTAGAACACCCATGTTATGAGATTCTAATCTTGCCGTGATTATCCATTCGCCACAATATTGAACTAATAATATTCTCATCCTTTTCTCTGAATTACGAACCTTGGAGCTGCTGTTTCTGCCACTGAGCCTGCCTGAGATGTCCGCATGATCACACACATACATCTTGAACCCTCGAGCATCCGCAGAGGGGGAGGTACAGGGCAGAGTCCAGCAGCTCTGGGGGTCAGAGCCCTACGCTGCCTCCATGACAGTACTGGGCAGAGGTGCCCTATGAAAGGGGAGACTGAAGGCACAGGGGGCCAGATGCACGCTAGAAGCAGGCTTCTGAGCAAAGGGTCCCAATTCACTCCACGTGGCTCATCTCACTTCTGCACACTGCCCTGCTTCCCCCTCAGAGTCAGTCTATTTAGTAGTGGACTAAGAATTTCAGATCCACGAACATTTATGAAAGAAGAGAAGTATTTGTTGAAAATGATTATTAAACAGCGAATGGGATACCTGGAAAGACACAGGACTGGCTTTAAGATCCCTACAGCCAAACCTTGGGAGTAGGTCAGTCCACAGCTCATAGCCATCATGGATGCCAGAATCGGGGAAGGCTTGCCGTTCTGATGGCTCTGGGCTATGTGGCTGAGACACTAGTTACAGAGGAATCCAGGACAGTGGGTACTGGGCATTATTAGCAGGGTCCCATAAGATGGGAACTGCCAATTAGAGAAATCAGCTCAAGTCTGGAAAGCCAAAATGAAATAAACACACTTATCTTGGAAAGCCTTTCCTATAGAAACAGTTGTGAAATGTGGGCTGTGTTGCTGAGAATAGATTTAACCGGAGCCGCCTGGGAAGCTGATGCAGGTTCTGAGAGCCCCACCATGGGATTTAGTTGTATCCAAGTTCTGAGGGCTGTGTGTTGCTGTTTGAGGGAGCTGTTGGCCCCGGTTTAAATGTCAGGAGAGTGGTTCCAGGTATCTCAGTGGGAAGGACTCTGAGACAGTACAGTGATTCCAAAACTGTTCCACTAGGCTGCTCCCCACGTCTTTGTACTGCTCTGGGGACGTGGGTCATACTCCCTGTCTCCCTTTTCTCATGCGGGGTTACCTGGCCATTTTCCTCTTTGCTTGATTCTCGCCCCACCTCCCTGGCCTTGCTGTAGAAGCATGGACTAAGGGTCACGAGAAGGTCACGAGAGGGTTATGGTAGTCACCCCTTGTGCCATATCCAAATTTCCAAGGAGAGGTGGTGCTTGTTATGAGATTTTCCTCAGCCAACAGCATCCCTGGTGTCCACATCTCCACTTCAAAACATACAAAACCACAACCCCACCCACGTCACCCTCACAGGACAAGAAAGAGATTTAGCCCTATCCTCAAGGGAGACAGCCCAATGTCTCCTAAAAGCTGTGGCCAGGTCCAAGTGTCTGTGCAGGTTCTCTGGGACTGACCAGCCCTTCTCCAGTTCTGTCAAGTTCTTTCTCAGAATTCTATGTTCTGGTCTGGAGACTTTGATTGTAAAGTCAGCAACACTAAGGGGGAGATATAATGATAGGAACAATAAGGAAAATTAGTTAATATTCGTGAGTATAATGGGCAATCAGTCCAGTTGTAATGCTTGCAATGGGCTCAAGGCTGCACTTCCAACCTTTCTCACCCACACCGCTCAGGACTCACTTTGCATTCAGCTAGATCCACAACTGGATTCTTTAACCAGGAAAAATGACACTGGCCTTTATTGAGAAAAGACATTAGGCCCTAAAGTCCTTTCCTGTATTGAATTGCCATGTCAGTGGTGTGCTTGGCTTGTTTTGGATCAGCCTGTGAAAGCGGACTAGTAAAGACTAATGGACTATTCCAGAGAGATGGCTCTCCCATCTGGGAAACTGTCCAAGTCTGAAACCATGGGGCTGACCAGAATCCACTCAGCTCCTAGTTACGAAGGTATCCATGCTGAACCATCAGCAGGTGAACCAACCAGGTGTTGGGTGGGATTCATCCATGAGTGTCTGTCTCTACTCCACCATGAGTCTTACCAAACTGCCTTTTGTAATCAAGAATCTGCCACCATCATTCTCCTCTTCATGTTCCAGCCACTGCCTCCCCTCGCCCTCCACCCCTGAGGATTTTGTGTTGAGACCCGAGCTCTTTAATGTATAGAATACAAATTCTGAACACTGCTCCTTTGGGTTTGCGTCCTACCTTGCTTGGCCCTTGTGGACCTACACAAGGCCACCGGCCGCATTAAATGCTGTCCCCTCCAACTCCTGTCCCAATCTCCTCCTTTCTCATGCCTTTATGCCTAGGCCCTTTAAGACTTTGTTTTCTTCATCCCTCTCCCAAATACAAACGGAGCTGTCCCTTTAGGTATTCACATGCTTCCTCTGTTGATTGTTCTCTGCACTAAGCTAGAGGAAGGAAATTAATGAGTTCAACACAAGTGTCTATGGCAGTGGCCCTGGTGTGCAGGGCGCAGACAGGGGTGTTGGCAAAGACTCATGGGAGCTCAGGCCTTTGGCCTGGGCTTGCCCAGGGCTTAGAGAGCACGGAGCACACTGTGACTGTCCCAGTGCCCCCAAGCACTGCTTCTCTCTATCAAGATCAAAGAGCTATTGAAAACCAGCCGCGGACCCTGTTCGAGGACTCACCTTCAGAAGCAACCCTACATCTCTCTCCAGCCTTCACAGCCTCTGTACCTCAAAGTGGCCCCAGTAAGAGTGCCCCCAGAGTGCCATTTCTCCAATCCCCTCTTAAGGAGTGGGGAATATGCCTCCATCGGCCACAGTGTTACTGCCTCTTTTTGAACCTCACCACATCTGGTGACCTCCTGTCAGGTGTTTCCTCAGAGGACAACTCCTTTCCTCACTCTGACCTGAGCCCTGTCTTCCTGAGGCATTTGTCCCGATTAGTCCCGAGCCTGACGACAGTACAAAGTAAAGTGCCTTTATCAGCTCTCTCCCTCTTCTCTCTCTCCTTCCATTTCTCAGTCTCTCTCCCCTTCTTCCATTCCTTCTCTCCCCACCTCTCTTTGCCCTTCCTCCCTCTTCCCCTCCTCCCTCTCCCCCTCCTCTCTTCCCCTCTCCCCTCTCTCCCTTTCCTCCTGTTTATTCAGACAGACTCGTTCCGTCTTGAATTCCGCTAGGCATATTACAGACGAAGGCCCCGAGCTCTGTGTTGGCACCATGAAGGCAGCTCTGTCGTGGTGAAACATTCAGATTGTTGAAAAGAAACTGTACAGGGAACTTCCCTCCTAACTCCCTTAAATGTCTTCCTGCCGATGTAAGCCTGCCTTCTCCCAAGTCTTCCCAGCTTTGGAAGGGTTATGTTAGTATCACAGATAATGCAAGCGAGCAGGAGGGGGCAGGAGAGAGCCGTGGTAGCCTCAGCAGGACGGTGAAGGTTGGGAGTCACAGGAACCAGGTGGTAGAGATAACAGGGAGCTAGGGCAGATCTCACCCTTGATGTGAGCAGCAGGGAGAGAAGAGAGGGCGCAGATAAGAGAGGGCCCAATAAGGCCGCCAGAAAGGAATGTGCAGGTGCAGGGAGACGGTGGGGGAAGGGAGGTGCTGCATGAGGTATCTGGGGAAAGACTCATGAGCCCCACACAGCAATGCAGCCCCAGACTTGGCTGTCACCGAAGCCAGACCCAGGTCCCGAGACACTACAGGGGTAGTGAAAGGGTAATGGGTAGACCAGCCGTGGAATCTGGGGGTGATGGGGTATTATACCCTGATCATACAGGGCATTATCAAAGACTCCATTGCATTTGTGTGCGTGCATATGTGCATGTGCATGCATGTGTGCATGCATGCATGTGGAGGCCAGTGGAATCAAGAGGTCAATGATGTGTGTCTTCCTCTATTGCTTCCCACCTTTATTTTTGGGCCAGGGTCTCTCACTGAGCCCGGAGCTCGGTGACTCAGTTGGCTGGCCAGGGAGCTGAGGTGAGCCTCCTGTAACCAGCTCCCCAGCCCTGGGATTACAGGCATGCACCAGTGCCCCTGGCCTCTGGGTGCTGAGTCCTTGTGCCTGTGCAGCACACATTGTACCAACTGAGCCAGCTCTTAATGACAAAGAGTTATTTTTAATTTTAAGCTGAAAATTATACTGCTGATCCCAATTATCCGGTAAGAAAATCTGTGGGATATGTGTGTTTATGTGTATGCATGTATGAATGAATGAATATTCAGACTATACATTCTATATGGAGAGGAAAAGAAAATAATCAGAAGTTAACAATGCTTATGTCTTCTAAATCTGGCCCCCAGAGTGCATGCTAATTGTATAATTAGAAAACTCAGTAGATATTTCTAGGGTGTTCAACTTCGTTGGATTGGGTCACAATGAACAGAAGGCTAAGGTCCTTGCTTAATACCCAGATATCTGGACAGACTTGATGGAAATGTGTCCATTATCCATGTGGTCTGGGCATTCTGTGGCCTCTGAGTTACTTCTCTCACACTGAGCATGGTCTGGCACCCTGCTAATGTAGATGGACACAAAGATGAACTCCCCACTGGGCTCTGTTCATTCTACTACCTCAGTTATCAGAGACTGGGATAAAACATCTGCCCAGGACACAGGAGGTCAGGCAGCAGGTGTCACCGGAGGACGACAAAGTAAAGGTCAGCGCTGCTTCAAATGCCAGGAGGTGGGTCTTAGGTGAGGCAATTTGGGGAGGTGCTGCACCTTCAGGGGTAAAGCTTAGTGAATGGTAATTAGGCTGTTGCGGGAGGGCATCACCTTCGGAAGAGATTAACATAGTTCTTTTGGGACCCTGGTTTGTTCTACCACAGGACCGATATAAGAAAGAACCAGCCCAGCTCTCAAACCTTACTGGTTTCCTACTTTTCCATGTGACCCCTTCTACATAGGGCCAGTTCGCTCTCTGTTTCTCTGCTGTGTTGTGACGCAGCCAGGAAGCCCTCAGCAGGATGCCAACACCACGCTGATGGAAGATCTCTGCCCCCAAATCATAAGCTTCCAAAATTTCATTAAGTTGTAAGGATCCCAGACCTAGTCATTCTGTTACGGCAGCACAAAATGAACTAATACAGTTTGCACAAGGAAACAGGAAGTCCTCTCATTTCAGCATCCCGTGGGGAGGCATGCCAGAGACTGGATCATCTGTTGGGCTTGTCTGACAGAGACAGTCCCTGGAGGAGTGGGCCTAGCAGACAGTGCCTGTGTACTTGAGGATTCCGGGGTTTGGATAGGCACGGCTCCTCCTCCTGGAGTGAAGAAGCCCTGCATTCCACAGGAAACCGAGCAGAGCCGACTCTTATAACCCAGAGCAGAAGCATGGGCAGTCTTCAGATGTTTTTTTTTTCCCTGTGTCTTATAAACACTACACCCTGAAAGACAGACAAGTGTCCAGAACAACACTGGCCACTGGGTCTTACCAGCATGATTCAGGCATGGCCCTTCTTTTGAACCTGCCTGGATTGATTCGAACCATGTCACCCCCAATCTGCTGTCCCTCACAGCTTTGTGTCATTTATTCATTCCACAGACTTGCTACTGTTGTCTTCATCCCAAAGGCCTAGAAGCCAGCTTCCCAGCAGGCCACCGGCAGTGCCCAGGCTGGCTTGGATCTGTAGAACAGTGGTCCTTTGAAGCAGGTATGAACATCCCCACAGTTACAATCAGCTCACATCCCCTCTCTTAGCCCTGTGGGGATCCGGCCCTGTCCCAGTCTTCTCTTTCTGACCAGACAGACCTGACTCATGAGCAAGCCTTCCAGATCACTGCCTCCTGTTGCCTCTTGCTTGGTGCTCAGCCATTCTCCCCCTCAGACTACCACTGTCTCCTAACTGGTCTTTTAGCTTCTACTTTCTCTCTCCTCTGCTCCACCCTTCATTCTCTAACTGGCACAGTCTTTTAAGTAAGCATGGAACTGAGAAAGCACTCAGCAGTAAAGAGGGACAAACTGCTGACTCACGCTAAGCGAGAGAAGCTGCAGGTGCGAGAGCAGGTACTGGACAATTCCACTTGTTTGAATTGTCTTGAAATGGCGGCAGCTGTGAAGAGAGAGACAGCAGATTGGTGACTGCCTCGGGCCGGGGTTAGGAATGGTGACTGAGTACAAATGCACACGGGGGACTCTTTGGGGTGACAGAAATATTCTAAAACTGGATTATAGTGATCATTGCACAATTCTGCAGATTTATTAAAAATCACTGAATTGTACTTAAAAAGGACGTGGCACATCTGCATGGGCAGAGTGTTCCAGTGCGTTCTCCAAAGTTCCAGCATGTTCTACTCTTTGGTGCATGAGGTCATCACGGGCAGATTTATGGATGAGACTAGTGTATTAATTCCTGGCTGGAGGGAAGGATTTTTCAACCAGAGCTACTAAGTATTTACTGTGAACAAGATCTGACCGTGTTACCACGCTCAGGAACTTTCCTGAGCCTTGTGACTGGAAGACAGCACCTAGGGTCTTACTGAAGCACCCAGTGCCACCCGAGGCCCGTCTCAGTCGCTCTTCCCGGTTGCACTCCAGGCACACTGGGTTGCAACTTCCCAACTTGCCAAGAACACGCTATGTCCCCGTTTACCCTCCATCTCTGCTTCGTTTCCTGGCCAGAATTCCACCCCTTTGCTCTGGATTAGGAGCTCTTGAAGGAGAGACTGCCTTACCCTTCCACATTCCCGGGACTTACAACAATGCTGAGTCCATTCATTCATTCGTTCATTAATTCTCTCATCCTACAATCATTTGTTTAGACCAATGATTCTCAAGTCTTGCCATGACTGGCACCCTGGGCTAAGTCAGTCTTTCCTGTGGTGGTGGTGGGGTCTTTGTTTAGCATGGTGGGAAGTAATGTAGCATGCCCAGTTTCTTTTTTTTGGGGGGGGGGGTGTTTCGAGACAGGGTTTCTCTGTGTAGCTTTGCGCCTTTCCTGGAACTCACTCTGTAGCCCAGGCTGGCCTCGAACTCACAGAGATCCGCCTGCCTCTGCCTCCCGAGTGCTGGGATTAAAGGCGTGCGCCACCACCACCCGGCGCATGCCCAGTTTCTATCCCCTGACACCAACAGTGCCCCTACACTTCTGTTGTGATAGCCCAAAGTGGTCTCCAGACGTTGTCCGAAGTTCCTTGGCAAGGTGCGTAGTAGGGAAGGAGGGCCTAACATTGTCCCATGTTGACAACTGCTGGCATCAGGCCTTTTCCGTACTGAGTTCTGTGCTGATCTTCATTCAGCTGTTCAGAAAACCTGTTGGGATTAAGAACAAAGCCCTGAAGT
This sequence comes from Peromyscus eremicus, assembly GCF_949786415.1. Lineage (NCBI taxonomy): Eukaryota > Metazoa > Chordata > Mammalia > Rodentia > Cricetidae > Peromyscus > Peromyscus eremicus. The sequence goes on from NC_081422.1 coordinate 55,347,867, forward strand.
GGCTCCTAGTTACTGTTCAAGAGAGAGCTTGTCAGCCTAGGAGCCCAAGGCCTTGCTGGCTGCTGCCATTTCTGCCTGGTGACCCTGCTCAGCCAGGAAGCCTGTGGGGCCCCTAAGCTGGTGTTGATTCCTTCCTAACTCTGCCTGTCCTCACCTTTTGTGCTCTCAGCCGTTCACCTGACAAGGGGGGCAGGAGTCAGACAGCGGGAGGTGCAGGGCTCTGCCACCCTCCAACGGTGCATGCTCGGCTCCAGCACGGGCTCGCCCTTTCCTCCTTCTTGGCTTCCTGTGGAACCTACTTTAACAAGGCCCTCTCTATTGTTGTCAGAGGTTTGCAAGCCACAGCACATTCTGGGCTTTGCCCTCCCCGTCACTCATCTTACAGGCTGAGGGTGGGGAGCTTCCTTCTCTGTCTCCTGTTATGGCTGCATCTCTTGCCCTTTGTCCTGTAAAAAAACCTGGCTCTCCTGAAGCATCATGGGAAAACACAGGATTTCTGCAATTGCTTCTGTAAAATGTCTTATTTCTGTCTTCTCATAATTGGAAGATGTCACCCACCCTTCTGGAACTCTCTTCCTTTTCTAAAGTTCCCAGCTCTGCTTCTCTTGAACCTCTTTCTAGAGTCTATAAATAGCAGTCGTGTTAGCATTAAATATTTGTGTGCTAGTGAGGCAGATTCAAACACAGACTGTCTGGCTCCCCAGCCTGGGGGGAATTGCATGGCTATGTGTTGTGAGAATTTCCTTGTGGGGGTTGGGGGTGGGAGGGGACTAGGCAACACATCCTATCTACTTCCCCTTTTCCAAAGGCCCTATGACAAACAGGTATAATTCAGCCAAAGTTTACTCTGAGGAACCAGTGAGGTTACTAGCATTACTAGCAGATCAGTGGGTGAGGGGTCCTGGGCAGCATGGGCAGCCTTAAAGCTGCCACACTGGGAAATCTGCACCCAGCAGGGATGAGAACTCCCACAAGGCGCCATAGATGGAGCCTGTCCCTAGTCCTTCCCAGCCTACACACTTCTAGCCCCTTCCTGGGGTCATGTGCAGTTAAGGCAGCACTATGTATAACCCATTAGAAGGGCTAGCCCCTCTCTGCCCCTCCTCCTGTGAGGGAAGGTCATGACAGACCCAGCTGGGATGATCTTTGGCAAGTAGGCACAGCATGAAGGAGGTGGCAGTTTGCCTTGGAGGTGTCTTCCTGTACACTGGTCTACTACTGTGTCTCAGGGTTTCTAGAATTTGCTTTCAAGGCTATCACATGCCTTTGTGTGACTCTCAGCAGATGTAGATCCCAAGAGAAGACTCTGAGCACAAGAAGGGCTGGGGTGGAGAGATGATGTGATCAATACAGTGCTCGCTGTGCAAGCATGGGGACCGGAGTCTGATCCCAGAGCCCGTGCAAGCCAGATAGGATAGTGTACACAGTAGACCGGAGTCTGATCCCAGAGCCCGTGCAAGCCAGATAGGATACTGTACACAGTAGACTGGAGTGATCCTGTCTCAAAAAATAAGGTGTATGGGTCCTGATGAATGATTGAATGATACCTGAGATTGACCTCTGACCTACCATTTCTCTCTCTCTCTCTCTCTCTCTCTCTCTCTCTCTCTCTCTCTCTCTCTCTCTCTCTCTCTCTCTCTCATCTCCTGTCTCCTGAGCTTGCTCCACAGGTGGCCTCCCAACAGTTTTTTTTTTTTTTTTTTTTTGGTTTTTTGAGACAGGGTTTCCCTGTGTAGCTTTGCGCCTTTCCTGGAACTCACTCTGTAGCCCAGGCTGGCCTTGAACTTGCAGAGATCCGCCTGCCTCTGCCTCCCGAGTGCTGGAATTAAAGGCATGCGCCGCCACCACCCGGCTCCCAACAGTATTCTTGAACAGGCATCCTGCCTACTAAATTCTAGCTCAGGGTCAGCTTCAGTGATGCTCATCCCTGTTCCTTCTTCTTTACTGTGACTGCAGTCCTTCCAAGCCACAGCTGGAAGGGTGTGTCTGAACCTCTGTAAGCCAATTGGGCTTGTTGAATTGCTTTGTCCAAGGCAGTGTGTTATCCTGGCTTCTGAGACCTAGTCTTAGTGTGTTTCAGTTTATGGTCCCTGAATACCCTCCCTCTAGGATGTAAACAAACTCCTCAGGCTGTCTCTTTGGAGAGAACCAGTGTTGGGGAACTGAGGCACTCAGCCACTAGCCAGCACCATTTGATGTCTGCTCAGCTATTCCCAATGAGCCACCCTAATATTTATTTATTTATTTATTTATTTATTTATTTATTTTGTGTGTGGATGTGTGTGGATGCTGGAGTTCGACACTGGGCGTCTCCCTCAGCTGCTTCCCACTTTATATTTTTGAGAAAGGACCTCTTCTCTCACCAGTTCATCTGGCCAATCAGCAAGCTCTGAGAACCTGTCTCTCCCTGCCCCCTTGTCACCCCACTGTGCTCAGGGTTACAGACATGTGCCACTGCGTCTGGAAGTCCTTGGGTCCTTATGCCCCTTCAGCAAGTACTTTATGGACGGACTCCTCTCCCCAGCCTTGTGAGTTATGACTTGTAGACTGGTAGCTAATATAGCATGGCTATTTGAAGCTCCAATATCTTTGGAGCGTTTGGGATTCATAGATAACTAACACAGTGTAGCTGCACAATGAAGGGGCCAATGGCTTGTGACCTCGTAGGCTGCCCGCATGTCGGCAAACCCCAGGGATGCCGTCCTTCTGTGCAGCTCTTTTCCACACCCACTGAGTGGGGTTCTGTCCCTTGTCCCTGTGACCATCGACGTTCTTCCCATCTCCTCTCTTGGAACAGGGAGGTGCCAGCGCTGTTATCTCTTAAGCTCCCTGTGTTGAGAGAAGCAACTTGCAGCCAAAAGAGCAAATGGCGCCCATCCTTCCCCAGAAACATCCATCGCCTGCCGCTGCTCCAGGCAGCATCCCAGCGCATAATTCCCTTCTGTGGGAGCTGGCTCAGAGTGCATCCATCTTCACAGGCTCATTATTCATCTGATTATTCTCAGCCGGCCCAGTGGGGACTCAGAGCCATCAATAAATCACCACATTGCTGAGGATTATGCTAAATGACCTGGGCAGAGTACTGGATGTGCCAGTCGCTATGACCACAAGGCCCAGAGCCAATCGTAGATGGTGCTCCCCGAGGGCTGGAGAATGTGCTCTCTGGACAATGTACCTACCCTCTTGCCCTCGTTTGCTGTACTGTGATCATGACCCGTGGGAACAGAAGCCCTTGGATAGTCAGCTACCTGAGCTCAGCCCCTGTGTTAGCTGTGTGTTGTTTGGGCTTTTGGCCTCCCTGAGGCTTCTCATCTGTGAAATGGTGAGAAATTTTTGTTGTGGGAACTAAATGAGAGAGTAAATGGAAGGTCTAGATACTGTTAAGCCCCTTTGTATGTGTGGGAGATCAAGACGGCCATTTTTTTCAGAGTGAACAGATCATGTCGAGGTCACCATGGGGAGAGTGAGCAGGACTGATGGAGAACTGTTGCTTGCCATAGCACATGTGAGCCTAACTTTGTTCCCTTGTGTTTCAGATCAGCTCAGTGGTGTCTGACCCATCAGTTTCACGGCAGGATTGTAAGGCTGGAATCAAAGCACAGTCAGGGGAGCCCTTTAGCAAAGATCTCACAGGACACTAGTAACCGAATTGCCACTTCTCCAAGCTCATGCTTTTCTTTGGCCAATGTTGTTTGCCAATATCCCTGTTTCTTTGGTTTCCAGCATTATTGAGAAGCTTCCCTGTTGTGCAATATTACTTTAACTATATAAAGGTGGGTTGCATTTGTTTAACTATGTAAAAATGTGTTACATTTGTTTATGCTGCATTTGTTTAACTATGTAAAAATGTGTTACATTTGTTTATGTTGCATTTGTTTAACTATGTAAAGATGTGTTACATTTGTTTAACTATGTAAAGATGTGTTACATTTGTTTAACTGTGTAAAGATGTGTTACATTTGTTTATGTTGCATTTGTTTAACTATTTAAAGATATATTATATTTGGTTCACCTTGCCTGCCTAAGGCACCTGATTGGTCCAATAAAAAGCTGAACAGCCAGTAGCTAGCCAGGGGAGGGATAGGCAGGGCTGATAGGCAGAGAGAATAAGTAGGAGGAAGAATCTAGGAGAGAGAAAGAGGGTGACAACCAGGGCTAGCCAGCCAGGCAGCTGCCAGACAGACAGACATGGAGGAAGCAAGGAAAGTGGGACATACAGAATGAAAGGTAAAAAGCCCTGAGGCAAAATATAGATGAAGAGAAACAGGTTAGTATAAGGTATAAAAGCTAGTGGGACAAGTCTAAACTAAGGTTGAGCATTCCCAACTAATAAGTCTCCGTGTCATGATTTGGGGATTGACGGTCTAGGAAGGCCTGCCATACTTCTCTAGGATTTTGGGTCAGGGGTTATGATTTTTTTAAACAGAAAGAAATATCATCTTTGAATATTCACTGTGTCACAGGCCTTCCAGTACATTCCTCATTCACCAGCCTCTTCTAGGTGGTCTTCACTTGACCCTGTTTTCACAGGGGAGGGAACATGGCCTCTGTGAGGCTAGGCATATCTGCTGTAAGCCACAGAGTGGGAGTTTAAGCTGTGCTCTGTCCTGTCACCTCACATGGAACCCCTGAGACCTCTGTTTGGTTTTGTTTTTCATTATAAATGTCCATCAACTTACCCCAATTTTGATCTTTTTACCACTCCTTGTTTTGGGCTTTTCTTATGGTAATTAAGATTCCTGTAACTAAAACTCGTTTGTGGATTCCAGAATCATGTGAAGTTGCTGCTGGTCCAGGCAATCGGTGGAGACTAAATAAAATAAAATAAAATAAAATAAAATAAAATAAAATAAAATGATGAGCTGATTCATGAAGTGGAAAAATTAGAGGTTTTTATTCAGTGAACATTTAATGGAGGATGTATTACTATATTAATGTGCCCCTGAACCAAAGACCCTCTTCAGTAGATCTGTGATCTTTTTATGGCATGCTGGAGAGCATGTGACTATTCTCTTTGAAGACAATGGGCAGATGGATCACTTCAGGAAGAAGGTGGTCCAACTGTTGGATTCGAGGAGTGCAGTAAGCAGCACCCTCTGACCTCACCTAAGTTCTGAATATAGTGATAAATAAAAAGAATCTGTCGCATAGGTGAGAACAGCTACTTACTAACGATGCATCTGATGTTTGGGCTTTCTTATCCCGAATCTCAGATGCTGGTGGAGAGCACAGACCTGGAACAAGGATTTGAGAACTGAAACTCTTGGAGGAGCCTAACAGGGATGTTTCCTTAAGGCAGAATGTTCTGGGGGAGAGACAGAATGGCATATGACCAGTTTTGTTTTTCTCACTCACCAATCTGAGTGAAATTGGATGTGTTACAAAGAACGATGTCTTTTCTTCAAAGAATGACCTGCCTGGCTGGGGAATGAGCTAATGATATCAAGGTTTAGGAAAGCTATAGGACTGCTTAGATAAAGTATAGAGAATTTTCTAGAAAATATTTTTAATTGTCTAAGAGGAATATAGTCCTAAATGAGATGTTTAGATTGATAAAAGAGAGATCAAATAATATAAGAAAGAGAGGAAGAAATGAAATGGGCTTTTCTTCAGTAAGACGTTCTTGTAAACTGAACAGAAGAAGACCAGCTGGGAGGGAAGACCCCACTTTTGATCATGTCTTGGAAATTCTCATAAAAAATATGTTCGATTTGGAATTTTGTGCCAGAAGAAGGAAAAACAACAACAACAACAAAATCCTGGGGCCCAAACTGCCTCATATCTCAGGAGCAGAGTCAGGTCATCGAATTTGGCAAAGACCACCAAGGTCACTTATAGCATAGCTTTTATGTTAAAGGATTGACTTTGCTGAATGCTATGTGAGTATGAAAGCAAATGCAATGTGGGACTACGTGATTTGGCTTAACTGCCCTCCTTGGAACAATAAGAAAAACCAGACAAAATACATTCATAGTGGGCTGATGGGATGTGGTACAGCAGAATTCCAGAGGGGGGATATGATGGTCCATATTGATTGTCAACAGATAAACTGCAAAATCACCTAGAAAAAGAGGATCTGGGCACGCCAGTGAGGGATTTAGCTAGATTGGGTTAGCTTTTGCGCATGCCTGTCTTGATCAGGTCAATTGAAATAGGAACACATACTCGAAATGTGAGCAGCACCGTTTCATGAATGGGGTCCTGGATTTCATGAATGGGGTCCTGGATTTCATGAATGGGGTCCTGGATTTCATGAATGGGGTCCTGGTCAAGAACAAGAAGAAAGGGAAGAGCGCAAGTGTGCTTTTGTCCCTCTCTGTTTCCTGATTGCTTTTGCCTTGTGGCCAGCAGCCTCATTCCTGTCACAGGACTTCCCATCAGGATGGGCTGTACCCTCAAACTGATCCAAAACAATCTATTTGTCCCTTAAACAATCTATTTGTCCCTTAAATGGATTTATTTGAGGTGATTTATTACACCAACAGGAAAAATAAGCAAGATGGGCAAATTCATAATTGGGAACTTTTAAGATGTGTTTGCTGGCAAAAAAAAACTAATTAAGTGAAAATAAAGCATCTAAAACCAACGTTTGCACAGGTTTACACAGTTCTGTGTAACCTACACATCAAAGGAGAAATCCCAAGAAAATAAAAAAACTATTTCGAACTGCAAGCTGGGAATCCATCTAAATGTGAGAGACTCGACTAAAGCAGTGTTTAGAGAGAAGATACTTTAAACTCATCTGCTAGAAATGACGAGAGGTCCAAAGTCACCTTTCAAGTCTAAAAATAACACCAAGAGAAAGAGCGAGGCAAATCTAGACTATGTATAAAAACCTAACCAAGATGAAAGTGAAAACCCACTTAGAAGAGATGTGATAAATACAGATGGACACATAGGGCCATCCCTGAAAGGATGGTCAAAACTGATAAACCCCTACCTAGCGAGACTGAGCCTGGAAATAGAGAGCGGACAAATGATCGGGACCAGGAATAAATGAAGGCTACTGCGATAGATACTGCAGGCCTTAAAAAGGTAGAAGAAGGGCTGGAGAGATGGCTCAGAGGTTAAGAGCACTGACTGCTCTTGCAGAGGTCCTGAGTTCAATTCCCAGCAACCACATGGTGGCTCAGAACCATCTGTAATGAGATCTGGTGCCCTCTTCTGGCCTGAAGTTATACATGCTGTATACATAATAAATAAATAAATCTTTTTTTAAAAAAAAAGATAGAAGAAAGTGGAGGGGGGGTAAAATTAATAAGTTTATAACAGCAAACTCATAACCGTTGAAAACATCAAACATTCAAGCTGGTAACAAGGAAACACAAATTCAGAAGAGCCCGTCTATTAAATACATTTCATTTGTTCTTTTGGTGTGTGTGTGTGTGTGTGTGTGTGTGTGTGTGTGTGTGTGTAGACCAGAGGTAGAGGTCGGTGTGCCTTCCTCTATCCCTCTGCCCCACTTTGCTTTCTGTTGCTGTGATAAAACAGTGACCAAGAGCAGCTGAAGAGAAAGGACTTATTTCAACGTACGACTTACAGTCATCCATTGTGGGAAGCCAGAGAAAGGACTCAAGGTAGGAACCTGGAGGCAGGAACTGAAGCAGAGACCATGGAGGAGTGCTGGTTAATGGCTTGCTCAGCCTGCTTCCTTATATAGTCCAGGCCTTCCTGCCCAGGGGTGGCACCACTGACAGTGGTCTGTGCCCTCCCTACATATATTAACAATTAAGAAAATGTCCCACAGACATGCCCACAGGCTAATCTGATGGAGGCAATTCTTTAGCTGGGGGTCCTACTTCCTAGGTGTGTCAAGTTGACAATCAAGATTAGCCAGCACACCTGCCACTTTCTTCTTTCTTTCTCTTTTTCTTTCTCTCTCTCTTTCTTTCTTTCTCTCTCTCTCTCTCTCTCTCTCTCTCTCTCTCTCTCTCTCTCTTTCTCTCTCTCTCTTTCTTTCTTTCTTTTTATTAAGACAGGGTCTGCTCCACTGTGGAGCTCACCAACTGTCTGGACTGGCTGGCCAGTGAGCTCTTCCTAGCTCTGCCCTGCCCCATCCCTAGTGCCAGGGTTCATGCCTGGCTTTTCTGTGAGTCGTGGGGCTCTAAACTCAAATCCTCACTCTTGTACAACAAGCACTTTACCAGCTGAGCCATCTCCCCAGACCCTCATTTGTTATATTCAGAGAAAATTTCCACAGAGGAAACTCCAAGATCAAATAGCTTTATTGGTAAAGTCTGTTGGAAAATCCCAAGGATGAAATAAAATGACACCGACGATACTTGTTACTCTTCTCATTATTGGGACCAAATACAAGAGCCCCTTAAAGGGAGGGGTTTATTCTGGCTAGTGGCTATGGTGACACAGTGGTCATGGCAGGGAAGGCATGGCTGTGGGAGTTTGGTGCAACTGACGACTGTGTCTGCAGTCAGGAAGCAGAAGAGTGGTGACCGCCAGTGTTCATGTTCTCCTGTCCTGTCTCTGTAGTCCTGGACTCAAGCCCACCGATGGTGTAACTCATGTCTAGGATGGACTCAAGCCCACCGATGGTGTAACTCGTGTCTAGGATGGGCCCTCACTGCTCAGTGATCTTTTCTGGAAAATTCCTTCAGGGCGTGTCCAGTGGCATGTCTCCTAGGAGATTCTAAATTCTGACAAGTTGGCAATGAAGATTAACCTTTGCACCAATCTTATGCAAATCCTTTAGAAAATGTAGAAGCTGGGAATATGATATATTATTAGAACCTTGCTCAACCAGAGGCCAACCCTGGTGCCCAGAACTCCAGGTAGACTGCCTACCTGTGAAGCTCCCCAATTCTCTGGGTATCCCCCCACTATCCCTAATTCCTCCACCCTTCCTCGTTGCTGTGTACCAGCACCCAACTTGGGTAGAGACCCCCTTCTCAACCAAAGACCACCTTGGCTGCCAGAAGTTTAGCCCCTAACTCGGGTGGAGACCCCCTGCTCAACCACAGGCCACACTGGCCAGAACACCAGAGAGCAAACAGAAGCCAAGGAAGAAAACACCCATCCAACAAAGTCATACTCAGAATGGGCACCTAGATCTATAATCACCCCAAACCCAGATGCCTAGACACCAGCCTAAGAAAGCAATCAACAACAGCAAAGGCCACATGTCACCACCAGAGCTCAGCTGTCCTCCTACAGCAAGCCCTGAGTATTCCAAAACAGCTGAAGCATAAGAAAAAGACCTTAAAACCAACTTTATAAAGATGATAGAGGGCCTTAAAGAGGGAATGAATAAGTCCCTTAAAGGAATTGAGGAAAAGACAAACAAAAAATTGGAGGAAATGGATAAATCCCTTAAAGAAAGCCAAGAAAGAAAGGAAAAAAAAAACAATTGAAGGAAATGAATAAAACTGTTCAAGCCCTGAAAATGGAAATAGAAGCAATAGATGAAAAAGGAAATTGAGGGAAATCTAGGTAAGTGAACAGGAACTGCAGAGGCAAGTTTCACCAACAGATTGCAGGGATGGAAGAAAGAATCTCAGGCATTGAAGATACGATAGAAGAAACAGATACACGGGTCAAAGAAAACATTGAATCTAAAGAGTTCCTAACACAAAACATCCAGGAAATCTGGGACACCAATATATAAATTGATTGTAAACTTACATATTAGAAACAAACAATTGGAAAATGAAATGAAAAGATTCATTTTACACAATGTCAGAAAACTTGGGAACTTAGACTAAATGTAGTAAAAGACAGAGACAGAACATTGTTGACAGAAGCTAAAGGTAAATACATACACATGCAGATCATATTTGCATATCATGTCACATGTCAGTTCTTTCCAAGTAGGGTGGATGAATCTATGAATCAATACAAATCCTAGCAGACTTTTAAAAACTAGAAAATACAAACTGATTTATAAAATATTGAAATTACAAAGAAAGAATCAGGAAGAACAAATAAAATGTTGAAGGAAAAAAGAAAAAGGAAAAGAGTAGAGATCTGTTGCTGTGATAAAACACTATGGCTAAAAGCATCTCAAGGAGGAAAGGGCTTATTTCAGCTCACAGCCCTCATGTCACCATCCATCACTGAGGGAAGTCAGAGCAGGAACTCAGGGCAGGAACCTGGAGGCAGGAACTGAAGCAGAGGGCATGGAGGAAGACTGCTTACTGGCTTGCTCCTCATGGCTTGCTCAGCCTGATTTCTTATAGAACCCAGGACTACCTGCCCAGGGGTGGCATCATCCATAGTAGGCTGGGCCCTCCCACATCAAATATTAATCAAGAAAATGCTCCACAGACTTGCCTACAGAATAATCTTATGGAGGCATTTTCTCAATTAGGATCCCTCTACTCTGATAGGTTGGTGTTGACAGAAACCAACCAGGACAAGGTCTTAGGCTATCTGACTTCAAGGCACACTGCAGAGCTATGGTGATGGTGGCAGTGAGGTGGGTGGATACATAGAGCCGAGGAACAGATGGAGAATCCAGAAATGGACCTACACATAGATGAGTGATTGGGCTTTTGTTAAATCAACCAAGAGAATTCAATAGAGAAAGGATAGCCTTTGAACCAGACACTTCAGATGAATGCGGGTTCTTAAATTCAAAAAATATTCAATGGTATTAAACTATATAATGATATCTTAAAGTCAGCAAGGAAAAATAAGCCAAACAAGCACCTAACGGAAGAAATGAGCAGACTATACACACAAAAGAAGACTAATAAATAATTGCAGATGTGTCCAAGCTCATTGTCAGGGGAAAGCAATTTTAAATACAAATGAGTCTTCCCTGTCCATCCATCAGAACACCTGAAATGCCAAGATTGATAACGCCAGTTCCAAAGACGGAAATGTAAAATGGTAAAACCACCAGTTTTGATTTGTGTCTCCTAAGCTGGAAGACCCACATTCCATGACTCAGCGTTCTCCTTATCTACGCATTCAACGAAAGTGTGCAGGTGCACTAAGAAACAGACGCAAGAACGCCTGCAGCAGCGTTATTCCAACGGTCCCACTGGACAGCCCAAATGTTCATCAACAACAGAATGCAAAAAAAAAAAAAAAAAAAAATTAAGTGTGAGCTAGTCATACAAAGAAATTCTCAGCAGAGAAAATGAGTAAGCCACAGCTTCCCATAACAATGTGGATGAAGCTTGCAAACATAATGTGAGTAAACAAAGCTAGACATAAAATAAAACAAACCAATTTTACTCGGTTCAAAGACAGTAGACACAACTAAACTGCTGTGTTTACGGACGCGTGTCTGGTTGATAACAACACTGTAGGGAAAGGAAGAGAGTGGTAACCATGAAAATCCATGTTCTGTCAGGGAGGTGGAGCCTGATGGATGAAGGGCAAGTGGAGGACTGAGACCTGCAGTCATGCGGGAGGCTGGAAAAGGATACATTTGGGAAAGCGTTTCAAAATATAGAGAAAAGCTTTGCAGAAACATCCTGCAAGACCGTTAGGATGGAGCGGACCCTTTAGAGCCTCCTGGGAGAACTTGTACCCATGCACTGAAGCTGCTGTATAGGAGCATGGAAAGATGCATGGGAAGTCTGTTAGTCACTTCTCTGTTGCTGTGATGAAACACCATGGCCAAAGCAACTTATAGAAGAAAGAGCTTATTTGATCTTATGGTTCCAGAAGGTTAGAGTCCGTGATAATGGAGCAGGGGCAGCAGGTGACAAGGATGATCTCCGGCAGAAGCTGAGGCTTTACATCTTCAACCATAAGCACAAACAGAGAGGACCTGCCTCTAAGTGACACACTTCCTCCAACAAGGCCACACCTCCTAAACCTATCCAAAACAGCACCATCAACCAGGCATTCAAATGCCTAAGACTACAGGGGTATTTTTTTTTTCCATTCAAACCATCATGCAGGAGGCAGGAAGTCAGTAGAAGGATATGCCTCTACATACCTACCACAAATGACTGTGTAGCTGAATGTCCACTCGTGAGCTGTGGTCACTGTTGGTCCAGTAGGGAGCATATTAGAAGGAAGAACTGAGTATAAAATATAGGAGGACAAGGACCCAACCCAGGGTCTGTTATATGACTTTCTCTGGAGAGACACGACTAAGTGTTTATCAATCCCAGATAGGGCACCGATGTCAGACCAAGGAAACCATCCTACCCAAGTCTACTCTGGCAAAGCAATGAGTTTACTTTACTTACTTACAGAAGCACAGAGTCTAGGTGAGCTGTATCGCTGGAAAGCCCACACTAGCATGAATGAGATGACTCCTGAAAGCTGTATCCAGCCAGTCTCCTCTCCCTATCATTATGACTACTTAAGTGGTCTTGGCGCTTGGGTTTGTGAATCTTATATGCTTCAGGAGCCTTGTGGGCTCTCTCAGTTGTGTCTCCTTCATGAGTCTTAAAAGCCTTCCTTTTTCCTCCAGGTGAGAATATTTTAATTGACAGGAAATAGTTATACAACGCTCCACATCTTCCTCTGGCTCTTAAATCCCGCCCCATTTCTATGATGTTATAGATGTTATATGTTTCCCTGAGCTTTGGCATGGGAATATAGCAGATGTCTGATTATTTTCTACCATCTATGGCAAAGCATTGGGTTCTATGCCACAGCATAGGCTTGACCATTTATGCATCTCAGCAGTAAGCCCCACCACGCTACAGCAAAGAAGTTTTCCTCCGTGACTGACTAAAGTCAACAGCAGCAGTGATCTAAAGACATCAGTGAAAACGTTTAGAAGGCAATTTGACAGGCATATCACATCCATTTAACAAAATAATAGCATTGCTTCTTCCCTGGGGCCTATGACTTCAAAGTCATGGGCTTCTGTCCTAGCTTAATGTGAGACATGAGTTACTGCCCATTGAATGAGCCTTAGATATAATCGGAGAGTAGCTGGTTCTGCCCATAACAGCCATACCACTGTCTCACCAGAGGACACATCTTACCTGGCATGTTGGTACTGCAGCACTCAGAGTCCATAGCAGAGCTGGACTATCAGTGATAACTTCCCCCTAACAGCACGCACATCTCTTTCTAACCAAGCATGCCAACCAAATGGGAGGGAGCTTCCAGCAGAGTCCCAGACCGATTTCTCCATGTCCTATGGCCAAAGTGTGCAGTGTCTTTAGACACAGTCTTACCATCTAGTTCTGGCTTCAGCTAACAGCAGTGACAGTAGACTTATCCATGTGACCCTAACCAAAAACTCAGAGAGAAGTAGGACATCCTGGCACTGGCATTTTTACCCAACTACCTTATGGATCCTGGGAGGGTCCTTTTCCCCCCCTCACTCAGGGAAATTCCTTAATTTCTGTTAACTCAAATTCCTTAATTGCTGTTTTTATTGTCCTTCCAGATGTTTTTCTATATCTGTAAGACAACTAAGGGTCAGCATTATGTAATGAAAACATTTTACAAAGGATAGGCAGGATCTCTGAAAGGCCACGGCCATTCATTCCAAGCACCTGTTAGCCTTGGGAGGCTAAGAGAATACTAAAATAGAAATATTAGCAAGGCCCAGCACAGCGTGGAACAATCCTATCAGACGTATCGACTGTTTTATCAAAAAAGCAATGTTGGGTACAGAGGTGTTGAGATGTCTCCTATAAGCTCGTGTATTTAAACACTTGGTCCCCAGCTGGTAGTACAGTTTTTGAAAGGGTGTGGGACCTTTAGGAAGCAGAGCCCCTGCTGGAGAAAGTAGGTGACCAGTGATGGGCCTTGAAGCTTTATACCTTGGTATCACTTCCTATCTGCTTCCTGAGCATAGGGTGATCAGCTGCCACATGCTGCTGCTGCCACACTTTCCCCACCAAGATGGACTATATCTTTTCTTAAACTGTGAACCAAATAAAGCCTTCCCTTCTGAAGCTCCTGTCCATGTCGGCGACCAGCTGCCCTGGTGTTGTCTTGGATCATGCAGCCTTTGTCTCGAGGAGGCATGGGTAGCTATATTACTCAGTTTCTCTGCTTTCTGGCACTTAGGCTGATCCCATCCACACCCATGCCACATGGCCTCCTGAGCCAGGCTGTGAGAGGCTCTTTGGCTGCTTGTTCGAATGTTTTCCTAGCTCAAGCAGTTAAGATGTGTAGTGAGCTTTGATTATCATAGTTTCCTGAACTGGGCCATCATTAAGGCCCCTGACTGTGTGTGGAATCATGGATTTTTCCCTACCTCAGTATCAAAGGCTGGGGCTAAAGGGCATCTTCTGTTCCTTCTGTCTCTCTTTCTCCTTCTTCATCATCTCATTCTTCCCAGGGGATTCAAGTTTTGAGACTCCAGGAAGGACTGATCTGTACTCTTCCTTGCAACCAGCCATCTGTATAAAACAGCAAGCCAACCCCGCCAACCCATCCTCCATCTTCCACATTACCTGCCAAATCAGAGGCTAATGCAGAAGATAGTAACTGCATGCATTTCCCATTGGACTCCCTCTCCAACACAGGGAATTTCTTTCTGGGTAGTCAACTCAGTCTCTACCTCATGTCTCGTTGCCCACAGCAAAGGCTATGCAGCAGCTGCCAGAACCTCAAGATACAGCCCCGAATACTTACTATTAGAAATGGCCATATAGTCTGTCTACCAGCCACTTCCAGGTACACCCATACTTGTGAGGTGGACTTCATTTATTATGGGGGCACATCACCCCATACTATTCAGAGAAGACATGAAATCCTGGATTTCCCCCCAAGGATGCACCGTCAGATGACTTGGCCTTGGTTACATGTCTTATCATCTACTGCAGGGAACATGCCACCTATCACCACAGTAGGAGGCACTCTACCCCAGACCACATGGGGAAAGGCAGTAGTCTTCATTTCCTTTCTACTGCCACGATCAAAATATCATGACCAAAAGCAGCTTGGGGAGGTAAGGGTTTATTTCAGTGTATACTTCCAGTCACGGTCCATCACCAAGGGAAGTCAGGGCATGAACTCAAGGCAGGAATTCTAGCAGAGGCCATGGAGGAATGCTGCCTACTGAGTTCCTCCTCGAGGATTGCTCAGCTTTTCTTATACACACCAGGGTTAACACCATCCACATTGGGCTGGATCCTCCCACATCAATCATTAATCAAGAAAATGCCAGAAAGATTTGCTTACAGGCAATCTGGTGGAGGCGCTTTCTCAATTCAGGTTCCTCTTTCCAGATAACTCCATCTTGTGTCAACTTGGCAAAAAACCAACCAGGACAGTATATCAGGATTATCCCTGCAGATACTCCACCCTTGGAGATTATCAGCCTCAGTTACATGTCTTGTCACAGGGACCAAGTAACCTCTCCTCCCATTTCATCTTTGGTTCTGTCTATCCTGGTTCAGGTGCCAGTTCTGCTGTGTGACTTCCAAGGGAGACATGAACAAACATCTATTCACCAGAAATAGGGCACTGACAGCAGACCAGAGAACTGATGCAACCCACATCTAGTTCTATGAGCCAACACATTTACTGAGGTTACTTATAGGAACATGGGTGAGGGGTAACCTCTAGGAACATGGGTGAGTCAAAGACATCTGCATCATGGGAAAGCCCATCCCAGCATGGGAGATGACTCAGAAAAGCTTCATCCTTGAGACTTTCTTGACAATTTGCCACCAAGATGCCTGGCCAGAGAGTCTTACTACTTACAAATCCTCAGGGAAAGGCCTTATAAATCTTATAAGTTTCTGGTGCTTCCTGAGCCTGGTAAGTTTTATTTATTTCCTGACATTCCCACCCTCTTCTGCCTGGGAGGGACCATTTTCATTCCAGAGAAATAGCTATACAATAGACTCTCTCTCTCTCTCAGACCTGCTATTTCACTTCTGCTTTCCAAATATTGCTCAATGAAGGGATGCTGCAGGCTGTAGAAATATGTAGTAGGAATTCATCTGACTATGACAAGCTATACCTGGAAGAAGCCAAGGGCCTTTCCAGAGGATAAAGCCAAGACTTAAGGAGTCTTGGTGATACTGGATTTCGAATATTAGCTGTTTCCTGCTATGAACTTCATGTGTGCTGTTATAGCTTTCCCAGTTGATTCTAAGAATTTCTAACAGTGCGATTGATCATTCATTGGGCACAGTTTTTCCCTATAGAATTAAGGTATTTGGATAACTTCCCCCAACTATGTTGACAACAGTCACATAGGCAAGATTTCTTTTTTTCAGAATTTTGTCCCGCCTTTTTAGCATTAATATCAGATATCTGCCTTCTGTAATTATCTCCTTTAGCAAGTATCCAGGGCCAGGGTCATCTCTGGACAAAAGCATTTTATCTGAGATTCTTCTCAAACATCCAAGGACAGACGGCAGACAGATAAACATTTCAGACCACCTACTAGTCTCCTGAATTAAGGTAAATATCTATACAGAGACAACCACCAAGGCCAGGAGGATATTAGGTACATAGCTTTGTTTCTTGTGCAAATTAAGCTAGACCCTCTTTTCTCCCATAGCCCTACTGGTCTCTCTAGACTTCCCCTTTAACAGTTAGCTCAGAACAAAAGAGCTTTCACAGCTGGGCAATGTTGGGGCATGCCTTTAATCCTAGCACTTGGGAGGCAGAAGCAGGTGGATCTCCATGAGTTCAAGGATAGCCTGGTCTACAGAGTGAGATCCAGAATAGGCACCAAAACTACACAGAGAAAGCCTGTCTCAGCACCTCCCCCCATTCCCCAAAAAAAGGACTTTCACATACCAGGTGCATCAAGCTATGACGCAGACTTCCCAGCTACCATGGAGACTTGCCAGAAAGCTGAGAAGCCAGAGAATTGCGGAATGTATGTGTATTTAAACTGGACTGGGGAGAGAGGAAAAGGACAAAATGGAAGGAACTTAGATAGAACAATGAGAGGACAGGAGAGGAAGGGACAGAGAGGAGCTAAGTAGGAGAATGGAATTAAAGCTGTGTAGAGAGGTTTTGACTTAGAAGAATAAAGTGAATGGACTAAAGAGCTCGATGTTGTTATTTATTAAGTGGCGCAATGTTATTCATTAAGCGGTGCTGTTTACCATGCGAGAAAAGCCACGAGGTACAACAAAATCCACTATATGAGTTTATTAAGGGAAGGGAACAGAAGGGATGTGCACAGGCCTATGGGAAAGATCATGCAGGAAAAAGGGCGGAAGAATAAGTGAGACCTGCTTTTATAGGTTCTGTCCGCACATGTGCATAGACTACGTGATCATGCAGAGCACGGATTACTTAGGAGGTAAGGCCCTGGGGTGACTAAGCATCTTGCCAGCGCACGCACAGTCATGTAGCTAGGGGAATGGCTAGGAATTCTAACAGGTGTACTTAGATTCACTCAACATCCCTCAGATCAATCAATCCTCGATGCTGGTAGCATCTCTTCTGGAACCCTGGGAAAAGGCTAGTTAGGGGCTGGACCCCAATAATCTTTGTTAAAGAAAAAAATAGACAGCAGGGATAGGGTAAGAGAGGGGAAATCTCTCTGAGTTATTATCCAGGTATTTCGGGGATCCTCGAAGTCCAAGGACAGCTTAGAAGGTTGGCACTGAGTCCAAAGCCTCAGGAGGCAGAGGGGATAAACATGGGGGGAAAGATGATGCTATCAATACTCCGGGATCTCTGGAGATTTCTGATAGCTTCTGACAGTTCCTGCCCTGCACAGTGGCTGCAAGGATATTCACTCTGCAGCTGCCTGTCTTTATTCTGTGCATTGGGTATATGTAATATTACCCGATGAAGCATACCAACCACTATATGGTCATGGGTATGAAGTAATATTTCAAGGCGACATTTTAAAACCAAACAAACATAAAACCCAAAGCACACATGTGTAACATAACTTTTCCTCACTCTACCTATATCTTCTTGTTGAGGGAGACAAAGAGGGGTTGGGGTGAGTGGGACCGCGCATGCACGTGTGGAGGCCAGAGGTGGATGCCCGGTGTCCTCCTATATTTCTCTCCACCTTATGTTTTGAGGCAGGGCCTCTCACTGACTCAGAAGCTCACCAGTTTAGTGCAGCTGGTTGGCCAATGCACTCAAAGGTCCTGTCTCTCTGGGAGTCTCCAGCTCTGGAATCAGGGTGTATGCTGCCACACCCAGCTTTTCACAGGAATTCTGGGAATTTGAACTTGGGTCCTGACGCTTACCCAGCAAGCGCTTTACCCTCTGATCCATCTCCCCAGCACTTTTACTCTGCATTCTATTTTGGAAGAAGCAATCAGGCCATTCCCTGCCGATTCCTTCTGGGAAGGAGACGGCAACAAAAAGATAATGAGACATATCCCTGACACCACCCATGTTTACATGTGTTGGACGAGTGCTGTAGTGTGTGTATAAATGTTAACAGTGGGCTTGCATGAAGGAAAACCCCGATGCAGACATCACTTGGGTGAACCAAACAGTATTAACTCACCTAGGGTACACAGAGGAAGTTATAGTGAGGATTGGGACAGAGAGAAGAGCAACATCATCTGAGACAGGCAGCGGAGTGCCCCACACTTGTGCACGCCAAAGCCAAAGTCTTAGCCAGGGTCTCCTCAGACCTTTAGGAGGCTCTGCAGTGAAGCCCCCATCCATGCCAGCTTAGATACTGAAGGTAAATGCAGTCCTGCCCTGGACTGAGTGTCATTACTTCATCAAGGCACATCCTTTCAGGTTCAAACTATGAGCAGTTCTGTAGTGGGTCAGTGAGATGACGTACCCAGGGCTCCTCACATGAGCCAGCTGTCCCTCAATAGGCTGAGGACTAAGACAAAAGCCCGGGGCTGCGGTGTGATCCAGTCCGCTTATGCAGAACAGTGCTCTCCCAACACTGTTGTCTCTAAGCCGGATCGGCCCGGTCTCCACACTTGACTCAGCCTAGCACAGCCTTGGGCTAGAACAAAGTTAGTCACCCAGCTATCTCTAGAATCATGCAATCAGGCACGTAGACGGGGAAGAGATCTACGGTGGAAGTAACTGCAACAGAAATCAATTACTCATCAGCAAACAAGGAAGAGTCAGATCAGGGCCCCTTTAGCCCTTATCTCCCTGTTCCCACAATGGGCTCGCCACACCCCACCGAGGCTGGAGCAGCAGCAGTCACTAGCACACCCTCCTAACAGGCCAGAGCCCTACCATAGGAGACTCCCTCTCAGCTCCTGCTGGCAGTCAGCACTGAGTCTTGCCAGCTCCCCATATCCGGATTCCTAGTCTGTAAAACACCCCTTCCTGGAATCCCTAACCTGCTCATACCAGCAGGCTGACATCCTCTCTGAGATGTCAGGGTCCCAGTTCTGTGAGGCTATCCTTCAAGGTCCTGGGTTCCAGTGACTTCCACTTTTTCCCTTTGTGTTCCCAATCCCCAAGGAAGGAATGACCCTGCTGAAGACATATGGATAAGGTCTGGGGGGTACCTGTGCCTGTTTTTCCTGGCAAAGCTTTAAGTCACAAGAGCCAGAGAGTGAATGGTTTGGTGGAGTGTCTATGTGGGTGGAGTCTCCTTGCCTTTCTCAGGTCACTTTGTACAAGCACAGAATGACTGCAGCAGTCTGAGGGACGGGGTGCAAGGAACAGAGAAGACTTGGGGGATTGTTGGCAGAGGGCATATGAGACAGGGGTATCTCTGGGACACCACCTGTTTTGATGGCACTTGGGGCTCTGTGGATCTTCCCTCTGCCTAGAAACCAGGGTTCTCTGTATGTCCTTCAGATATCATCCCAGGGAAGTGGAAGTCTCAGTCCCCCCCACCCAAACAAATCTTCATGCTGCCATCACAGCTGGAGAGGGGACCCTAAAGAAATTCAATGCATTTGGGGATGTTAATGGAGGCATTTTGCTGTTGTTGTTGTTGTTTTGAGATGGGAGTCTCATGCAACCTGTGTTGGCCTTGAACTGATTCTTCTGCCTCCACCTCCCAATTGCAGGCTAGGAGCATTCTTCATACATCTGACCTTGTACATTGGGACTCACAACCACTTCCAACATATGAGCTTTTCAAAATAAATTTTAACAAGTTTTAGTGATATGGCACAACATTAATTCTCAAGAACAGAATGTTCGTATATAACTTAGTGACCAGGAATCTGTCAGGCAGAAAGAGCAGAGGCGGCTGGACTACTGTGGCTCAAGGTTACTGTGGAGACTGGCTGTGGACACGGTTTGAAGAACTGAGAAAACATTACCTAAATTTTGTCCAGAATTATAGAAGCCCCCCATACCCCACCCAAGAAAGCTATCAAGTCTGAAAAAATGGAGAGTCCAAAGAGGGAAGCTGATGTGTGGGACAGGAAGGTACACGGGCAGGAGACAAAGCTGTGGAAGCGAAGGTCATGGGTCTCAGGGCAGGTGGAGCACTGGTCTCAGGGCAGGTGGAGCACTGGTCTCAAGGCAGGTGGAGTACCGGTCTCAAGGCAGGTGAAGCACTCGTCTCAAGGCAAGTGGAGCACCGGTCTCGAGGCAGGTGGAGTTGTAGCTAGAGTTTTTCTCTCTGGGTCCCGCCAAGTCCCGGCAGTCCCATAGCCCACTTATAAAATAAACAGACAGACGCTTATATTATTTAAACTGCTCGGCCATTAGCTCAGGCCTACCATTGTCTAGCTCTTACTCTTATACTCAGCCCATATCTGTTAATCTATATGTCACCATGTGTTCTGTGGCTTTACCTGCTGCCTCTACATGATGTTCCCTGGACGGCAGGCTGGTGTCTCCTCCTCTCTGCCTTCCTGTCCTTTCCTTTTTCCTCTCTGCTAGTCCCACCTATACTTCCTACCTGGTTACTGGCCAATCAGTGTTTTATTTATCAATCAATCATCCATAGCATGGAGTACTGGTCTCAAGGCAGGTAGAGCACTGGTCTCATGGCAGATGGAGCACTGGAGGGAGGAGTTGGAAAACAAACACACCCATGGAACCTGATGTCTAAGAAAGAACCACACAAGCAACTTGGGAGAACACATGGCATTGGCAGAAACGCATCCACTATAAAGAATAAGCCGAGGGCTCACTTCTTAGCCTGCACAAAGGTGAAGCCATTTAGATTTAAGGTCTAAAATTGAAAGGTGAAACTGTAAAGCTGAACAGGAGAAATTGTTGAAAAATACCTTTGCCATTTGGAAATGGCCAACAACTCATGGCTCTCAAAACCTTTATCCCCAGGGAGAAAAACAAATGAACACATTTAATGACAAAAATTAAAGATTTTGTTGCATGAGGGTCTTCAAGGATGAAATTAAGGAGGTAACAGATTGAGACATGTTTTTTTAAATGTCAAAAAATATTGAGATAAATGAGGGATGCTGACTGTGAACTCAAATTAGAAATTAGTGTTGTATGTGTGGAGAAAAGCCTTTGTTCTAATGAGAATTACATGAAATACAAAGTCTGCAGCTTGCTTTGGGATGTGTTGACATCATGTATTTGTATACTTTTACAACAATATAAATATATTAATTTAATATATATATTTAATTATAATTATAAAAAATAAATTAACACCACTGAATGGCATACTCAAAGATGGTGAAGCTGGTAAATTTTGTTACATATTTTATTTTTACCCAAACAAGAAAACAAAGCCAAAATAACTGACCAATCAGTGCATAGGGTTATAATCAACTAAGGCCTGAGTTATCACCTGTCTTTTATCAATCTATAGTGAAACACATGAAAAAATGATTGGCAAATTTATTATGCAATAATACTCATATAACTTTTACCTAGCTTGAAATTCTTGGAAACAAAAGTTTGAAGATGATAGCAATAAAGTAACATACAGAATATATAAGGAACTCTGGAAAACTGACAACAAAAAGATGATGAATAATAGAAAAATGAGCAGAATATATGAACAGGCAGTTCACAGAACTGAGAGTGTGGATAGGACACACACAAAAAGATGGTTCACATTACTAGAAATCACAGGAAGAGAAAACCAAAGCCAAAATGAGAGGCCTGTATCACCCAGTAGGGTGACACGCTTTGGGAAGGTTCCTTTGCTAGGTTTGGGTGATGCCAATGGGTTGGTACCAGTCCATTGCCACAGAAAGCCATGGGGCTATCAGAGTAGGGCCTAGCCAACCTCTCTTGAATACCAAAGAGCCTCAGAGAGCCACGTGTACTAAGATGACCACTGTAACATCGCTTGCTGTTCTGATTAGTTTTATTGTCAACTTGATACACTCTACGGTCCCTGGAAAGAGAGAGCCTCAACTGAGGAATCGCCTGGATTACATTGGCCTGTTGCTGTGTCTGTGAGATTGACTTGACTGATGATTGATGGGGCAGGGGCAGTCCACCATGGGCAGCACCATCCCTAGGTAGGTAGGCATGGGCTGTATAAGAGCAATCCAGAGGGCATGGTGGTAAGCAGCATTCCTCCATGGTTTCTGCTCCAGGTTCCTGCCCTGGCTTGGTGATGGACTGACCTGGAAGTGCAAGCTGAAAGAAACCCTTTGTTCCCCATGTTGCTTCTGGTCATGGTGTTTACCACACCAACAGAAACCCAATTGAAACACTTACCAGAGGGAGGATGTGAGATCGCTAGCTTGCTTTCTGAAATAGGCAAACAAGGCGGATACCTACCCATTGGGATTTGCTTCCTACCCAATAATCCTGGTTAGAATAGGAAGCCAGAACTTCAGCAAGAACCTAGATGGAGGGACCTGGGACATCGGAGAGAGGGGAATTCGATGGGAGATTCCAGAACTGAGAGGGCTGGGATTTCCTTTGAGTTGAGGACAATAAATGCAATTATATTTGCAAATAGAATTGGTTGCATGTTTGAATCTTTGGCTAGAGATTGACTCCTGCCATGTTGTTCCCTGGGAACCAAATAAAAGCTAATGCTTAATCCTTAGGATGGGATCCATGCTGGCGGCATAGGATGGTCTAAAGTATGTTCTTGTAGGGCCAGACAACCCATGATCTAGCACTTGAGACAGTTATGCACATTTTTTAAAAAAATGATTTTTAGAAAACACTGAAACTAATGTTTCTTTTCTATTTTATTGTTTCATTTTAAAGATAGAGTCCCATGTATCTCAGCTGGCCACATAGTCAAGGGTGGCTTTGAACTCTGGATCCTCCTGCCCCTATTCTCAAGTGCTGGGCTTACAGGTATGTGCACCTTGCTCCTTTTATGTGGTCCTGGGGATGGAACTTGGGGTTTCATGAATACTAGGCAAGTGTCCTACCCATTGAGCAACAGCTCCAGCTTCTGGTACAGTGTGGTTCTCATCCTCCTAAAGCTATGACCCTTTAGTACAGTTCCTCATGTTGTGGTGACCCCCACCATAAAATTATTTTCATTGCTACTTCCTAGCTGTAATTTTGCTACAGTTTTGAATTGTTATGCCAATATCTGTGTTCTCCAGTGGTCTTAGGTGCCTCCCTGGACTCTATAAGAAAGCAGGCTGAGCAAGCCAGTGAGCAGCACGCCTCCATGGCCTCTGCATCAGCTCCTGCCTCCGGGTTCCTGCCCTGTTTGAGTTCCTGTCCTGACTTCCTTCTATGAAGAACAGCAATATGGAAGTGTAAGCCAAACAAATCCAAGTTGCTTTGGTCATGGGGTTTCATCACAGCAAGACTGTTGTAGCTGATTCACCACAGCAAAATATAATCCCTCAAATAAAAAACCTTAATATATCAGTTCTTTCTGTTGATTGTTCTTTATCAGGCTGAGGGTCTTACAGGCCAGTGTTTCTCTTCTGTAAAGTTAGGGGCTGGAACCATACTGGAGAACGCAGAGAGGTTTTCTCTCTGAGTGTCAAGGGGTGTGGCGGGTGTGGCGGGTGTGGCGGGCTGAACTTATACAGGGACAGAAGTTTGGCAAAGGACCTCTCTAACAGTAGATGGTTCTTCGAGGAGACCGCTCTGATGCCCCTGGTCAGGCAGAAAGAGGCAGACCTAACTGAGACTGAGCGGCTACCTGAGAGGCTTTAAATGCAACCTCTTTATCTCCTCTGCTTCTTTTAAAGAAGGGGCCATCCCTGACCCAGTTTATAGAAAAGAAGACCAGGCTACAGGGGGATTAGAACAGCTTTGCCAGGATCGCACAGCACAAGGCCACAGAGCTATGTTGCCAGTTAGTGGACAGGCTAGGATCCCAACTCCAGCTACTTGCACTCCGTTATGCCCTCACCCACAAACGAAAATATTCTGAATTGATGCCTGGCGTGGAAAGAGATCTAGCCAGTTGGAACTCATCTTCAAACCTATGCTGTTTTCCTTATGATGCACTGACAGAGACAGTCTGCAGGGGGAAGAGAAAACAAAAACAAAAACAAAAACAAACAAACCCAAACCCTACCATTCCAAATCAAGCCTGCAAATATTGGGTCATTTAGATTGTCATTCTGCTTGCGGACTTTATTAATATCTCAGCTTCAAGTTCAAAACGTTAAATTCCCTGAAAAAAAAAAAAAATCTAAGTCCCTTGCCGCCACTGGGGGGCAGGAGGCTCTGTGTTCCAGGACTTCAGCTGCTGGATGGAGGTGCAGCCTCCTGGCTGCCAGTCCTTTTGAGCCTGGCTGCTTCTAACCCTTCAAAATTCCTGGTCTGCAGAAAGGAAAGCGGCCTGTGCAGCCGACCCTGGCTGAATATTTAAACCCACAATCACCTGGAACTCCAAGGAGGGAGTTGGAGTAGCCTAACAAATGAGTCTCCTGAAAGAAAATGTCAGGCAGCCGGTTTTTCCTCTCCTTGGCCTCCCTTCCTTGATCGCCCGGCATCCGCCCCCACACACTTCAATTCTGGCTTATTTAAACTTCAGGAGAGTTGCCAGGCAGGCAGGAAGAAGAAGTTAAATTAGATGGATTTCAAAGCGTTGGTGTTTAGACACTAATAAATTAGGCAGATGACGAGACGTTGGTGAGAACCTGTGAGGGGCCCACTGGAGAGTCATTCTTTCTGCCTGAGTCAGCCTTGACCTTGGCGGGGCTGGAAATCCTGCTAGGTGGGGAACTGCATGGGCAGTGGGGGCCATGGGGTGTAGTCTGAGTCCGGCCCTATCTGGGGATGGGAAGGAGGGATCTGATCCAGAAGTAGATTCTGTGTAATTAGGGCCGATGTCATGGTGTGGCTGCCAGAGAGAAAGTTTGCTGTAGACAGCCCAGCTATGCAGGCGTGTTACTGAAAACCCTGGTGGGCCCTATTAGGAGATAACAAGTCTGCTAGAGCTGTTAGTCTGTGGCTCATTTGGCGGGGCCTGGCAAGCAGCTGGATGATCACTTGGTTCTCCTCGCTGCTTTCCCTCCCAAACAGGAAACCACCCGCATGGTGTGACTTTGGTATTTTATAGGAAGGTGGTAAAGTCTCATAAGGAAAGTTCCAGAATTGTAATGTTCTAAATTGAGACTAAATTTTTTTTATGGTAAGTTCTACCTACCTTCCTATCTATATTCTATTTATTTGTATATCCATCCACTACTTATCATTATTTACTTGTCTGTCTACTCTGGTGTCTACCACCAAGTTACCAATAACACTTCTGATATTTTGTATGTATGCATGTGAACCTACGTCTACGCTTGTGTGTGGGTGTGCATACCCATGTGTGTTCATGCATGTGGAGGCTGGAGGTCAGTCCTGGGTACTGTTTCTCAGGATAGACATCTGTCTTGCTTTTTGTCTCTTACTGAGACAGGGGGCTCACTGATTAGCCTGGGCTGCCTGGCCCCAAATCCTAGATGTCCTGTTTCCACCTCTCTAGGGCACATGCCTGCCTCTTTTGTTTGTTTTTTGTTTTTGTTTTTCAAGACAGGGTTTCTCTGTGTAGCCCTGGCTGTCCTGGGACTCACTTTGTAGACCAGATTGGCCTTGAACTCAGAGATCCGGCTGTCTCTGGGGTTAAAGGTGTGCACCGCCACTGCCCCGCTATATGCCTGCCTGGCTTTTTCAGGTGGGCGATGGGGATCAAACTCTGGTCCACATGCTTTCATGGCAAGCACTTTATAGACTGCGCTGTCTGTCTAGCCCCTCAACAAATACTTCTTACTCTCCTCATAAGAACCAGGTCACAGGAAAACCCAAGACAAGCTTCCCTCGTGATCCCAGGGACTGACCACTAAATCACCACCCTGAATGCATTAAAATAAGCTCCCTTTTCCTGATTAGTAGCTACTATTCCTTAAGCACTTACCTACTCATTGCTAAGTATGTAATATCTTGCCATCTTTCCGGTACCCACTCTGATAGGAATGCCCATTCCCTTTATTTTACAAGAGAGGCTCATAAAAATGGATCCTTCTCCAAGTCTACGGACTGTTGGCAATAGGATTCTAACACAGATTCATCTAGACTCAAAGCCAGCCGCCCTCCCTATCATCTGCCTTTTCCACAATCCATGACTCCACCCTGGTCCTGATGCCATCCCATCACCTGGCAACTCACCTAGCTGGTCTTGATGCCACACGCTCTAGCATCCCAACCAAACTACATCTCAGGAGGAGCTTGGAATCCCTTGTTTTGGCATCAGAGTCTCCCACATTTGGCTTCCATTTGTTTGCTCAACCTTTCTCCTCCACTCCCCACATGCGAGCCCTCGGGGCCATCTGGTGGGCTCGCTGTCTTTGGAATGGCAAGCAGGTCCCGCGAAGGGAGTTTCTTGGCCGCTGCAATGGCTGGTGGTAACGTCGACTTGCCACAAATTAGAGTCACTTGAGTAGGGAGCCTCCTTTGAAGACTTGCTCTGGATGCCTTGATTGATGTGGGAACACCCTCCTCAAGTGTGATGGCCCAGATAAAAGGGGCACAGGCTGATTGTTCGGCTTTTGCTTGCTTAACCGTCTTCCTTGTGCACTCAGCCTTTCCTCCTGCTGCCAGTGAATTGCTGCTGTGGCTGCTTGGTGTGGCTGTGGCTGCTGTGGCTGCTTGGTGTGGCTGTGGCTGCTGTGGCTGCTCGGTGTGGCTGTGGCTGCTGTGGCTGCTTGGTGTGGCTGTGGCTGCTGTGGCTGCTGTGGCTGCTGTGGCTGCTGGCACTGCCCTGACAGCTAGCTCCATCCTTCACTGATACCAGAACCAGCCTTTCTAGTCTTCCATCATGACCAAGGATGAAGGCTCCAAGAAA
Source organism: Peromyscus eremicus (assembly GCF_949786415.1). Taxonomy (NCBI): domain Eukaryota; kingdom Metazoa; phylum Chordata; class Mammalia; order Rodentia; family Cricetidae; genus Peromyscus; species Peromyscus eremicus. The sequence goes on from NC_081422.1 coordinate 55,374,835, forward strand.
CTGATGGACTGAACAACTGTCAGGTTCTCAGCCTCTCGGGTGTGAGACAACCTGTTACTGTTTTAACATAATCTGAGTTAATACATTCTTTACACACGGTTCTGTTTCTCCAGAGAACTCTGACTAATACAGTTACTTCCAAGTACTCGCTCATCCACCCACTCTGGATTCTATTCTCTTGCCTCCAAGGACTTCCTGCACATCCCCCTCACCTCTTCCACCGCTGATATTCATTACATTCGTTTTATATTATTATTATTATTTTTTTTGGGGGGGGGTTTCGAGACAGGGTTTCTCTGTGTAGCTTTGCGCCTTTCCTGGGACTCACTTGGTAGCCCAGGCTGGCCTCGAACTCACAGAAATCTGCCTGGCTCTGCCTCCCGAGTGCTGGGATTAAAGGCGTGCGCCACCACCGCCCAGCTCGTTTTATATTATTAACCTCCTTCTCTTAGGCAGGCAAAGTGCTCTGAGTCTCCTGTATTAGAAACCCCGCCTGGAGCTGGGTGATGGTGGTGCACGCCTTTAATCCCAGCACTTGGGAGGGAGGCAGAGGCAGGCAGATCTCTGAGTTTGAGGCCAGCCTGGTCTACAGAGTGAGTTCCAGGACAGTCGGGGTTACAAATCCCCCCTCAAGGCCATCTTTCCCTCTAGGTGTATCCCTCTATCAGACTTCTCAAAGACTTTCTTCCAATGACCAGCTCTTGCTCAACCATCTAGATCCCCCAGCCTTTTACAGAAATTGCTCACATCATGGTCCTGAATGCTTTCATACTGACAAATCCACAGTACTTCCCTGCTCTTGTCCTAAACTGTTGGCAATGATTGACATTGTTGGCTATTCCTTTAATGGATAGAGATGGTCCCCAAGATACAATGGCTCAGCTCATAAGAGTACAAAAACAATATGCATTCAATAGAAAATGTACTTCAAATTTTGCATTTTGATTATATATTATGATACTCGTTTGTGTGTGTGTGTGTTCATGTGTGTGCAGGTGCACACGTGTATGTGTGGGTATGTGCTCATGTGAAGGCCAGAAAACAACATCCAGTATCATTCCTCAGGTGCCATCCACTCTTGCTTTTGGAGACAGGGTCTCTACTGGCCTGAAACTTGCCAAGCAGGCTGAGCTGTCTGGCTGTCCAGCCCCAGGATCCACTTGTCTCCGCCTCTCCAGCGCTGGGATTACAGGAGCTTGCAGTGTCTGGTTTTAACTACAGCACTTGATGCTGGTAGCTCTCAGTAATGAGGGAAAACAGCTCACAGTCCACAGTACATAGTGGTGCCAGCTTTTCTGGATGCAAGTACTTGATAAATTATGTGAGATATCTGATCCTTTAAAATAGTCTGTGTTAGATAACTTTGCCCAACTGTACGATGATGGACATGTTCTGAACACATTTAATGTAGTCTGGGTTGAGCTATGTTTGGCTGATTATTACATTAAAAGCTACTTTCAACTTACAACAGACTTACCACCATCCTTGTCTCCCTACCAAGAAACATGCCACCAGCTCACAGGCTGGGTGAAGCTTCTGGGTTTCTCAATGTTGCCAACAGCAGAGCACCAGTTTGTATGCCAGAGAATTCCTAATGGACCTTTCTGAGCTCTGTGGAGCCCTGGAAGCTGGACCACGTGGTTCCTCCCCCAGAACCTTTCTCCTCTCCCTCCTTCTCTTCTTTGGCCTCCGATCTTGTCATAAATGAAACATCTATGCCTCATTCTTTTGGCTTCTGATTCACTTGAGGACCAGTTGCCCATAAAAGATTCTACCCTAGGTTTCTTAGACAAAATAAGATATGCGGGAGAGAGCTGGTGCAGGTAAAGACATTGGAAAGCTGGACATGCAAAGGAGACAGCTCATCCGGCCTTGCTGATGCATCTTTAAGAGCCCTGGAGTTTGGGAGCTGTTGAGGCTGAGAGGCTGTGCAGGGCATCCAACTCCAGAACTCACTGTCACCGCCACAATCAATACCTGACAGCCTAATATGGCCCTGCCCCAACCTCCTGACACTCACAGGCTCCCGCATTTCTTTACCCCAGGGACTCTTGAAGAATGAGGGATAAGAGACTTAGAAATAAAGAGGGGAGAGAAGCAGAAATGCAGGATAGACTCGGGTGGGCCTGGATCCTTATCCACCGGCCCAGAACTTTTTTTTCAAAGGGCTTTTTATAACAATGCCAGGGGTGGAGCAAAAGACCTCCCTCTTCCTAGGTACAGCCAAGTGTAGACCCTTTCAAACACCTGATACTCAGGCCTGTGCTCCAATCATCCTCTTTATGCAGACCTGCTGGATACAGTCACCAGGAAACCTAAATGGGCTCCAACAGGGTCCCTTTGGCTCTTTCCTTGAAACCGTTGCAGAAAAACACAATCTCACTCCTGGCTGGACTTGTTGGGGACCACAGTTGACTTTGTAGGGCTTTCTGAGGGATGTGCCTGCTGGGATGGAGCAACACATACAGCAGAGCAGCAGAGCTGTGGGAAGGTGGAGGAACCATGCCCACCTCCCTATCCCCTAGTGAGCAGTGAGGAACACTGCAAGCAACAGGGTGGAACTGAGGAGCCAGAGTGGCTGCAGTTCCCTAACTCTTGGGCATTGCTTCCTGCCACACACTCCAGCCCTCCATCTCCCTGTTCAGTGGAACCCTCACTGCTGCCGGGCCTCAGAGCTTGATCCCAAATACAAGGCAGAGTGGGTTGGTCTGGTGCTGAGTATGCAGGTTCAAGATGGTGGTTCCAGTTCCTGGAGAGGGTGAAAGTCTCCAGCCAGGCTACCTTTGCCTACCCGACTGAGCTATCCCCATTTTTGGCCACCACAGTATCCATGTCTAGACTGGTATCCAGCCCACCAGCTCTGGATCAACCTGAAGTTCACTCTTAACTGACTTTCTCTCAGTGGTGGGGCAGAAGTAATTCCTATTCTGACTCTGTGATCGTAAAATAGGATGAAGGGTGTCTAGCCAGGGAGGGCTGCCTCCCAAGTCCCCATGTCTGAGCACTTCCAAGGACTAAGAAGGTGGTGGGGGCCGCCTTGTAATTCTGTTTGAGGTTTTCACCCCAACCTCAGGCCTTCCCTGGTGACAAGATGCAGCCCTGGGAAGCCTTGCAGTCCCCAGGGACCCGGGACGTTCTGCCTCCCAGGCCTTGTGTTCTTGACCCCCAAGAAGCCAGCACGCCATCCTTCTGTCCCTACTGAGGAACGTGCCACCAGCCAACAGGCTGGGTGAAGCTTCTGGACCTCGATCACCACTGCAGACAGTAGAGAGTCATTTTGTAAGCCAAAGGATCCCTACTGGGCCTGCTGAGCCCTGTGGAGCCCTGGAAGCTGGACCACTAGGTTCCTCCCCCAGAACCTTTCTCTCCTCCTCTTCCCAACCCTCCCTTCTCTTCTTTGGCATCTGACTGTGGTTTTCTTTGAAGGAAGAAATTATTTTGCCCCAGGAAACTCATTTATAGCAAACTAAGTGAAAGGTGCGGGCATCTGGCCCCACGTGGGGCTCATTTTCGGGTTATTGCTTACACATGCCTTCGTCTGGCTCTGCCAAGCTTGGACCCTCTCCCCGCCAGCATCACACCTGGTTTCGGCTGGAAAGGAAAGGATTCCAGCTTTTCATCTTCTGGGCCTCTTTGTTATTATTGGAGCCAAATTTTGGCCTGGGATCAGAGGGGGAGGAACAGGGCGAGGGGGGCGGGTTAGACAGAGGGAGGCAGGGCTGGGGAACACGGAGCTGGAGAGTGTCCCGGAGGTGGGAGAGAGAAAGGACCCCTGTGGATTTGAACAGCAGCTCCTCCTGAGAGCACAGAGCTTCCAGGCTGGCCAGAGACCTGCAGCCAGCTAGAACCAGAACAGACAGACAGACAGACACACCTCACACAATACACCCCATACACATACACACACTACACACATACACAACCACACATTCATACAACCATACACAAACAACTGCATAACCACACACAACCACACACACACACACAAGCAAATAACACTGCAACCATACATACACACATAACTGCACAACCACACACACACACACACACACACACACACACACACAAGCAAATAACGATGCAACCATACATATACACATAACTGCACAACCACACACACACACACACACACACACACACACACACACACACACATTCTGTGGCCTGGAGGTTTTGTCAGTTTCAGACCCATGAGAGAAGGCCTCCCTAAGTTCCCTTTGATAAGAATTTCGAGTTCTTGGCTTAAGAGAGACATATAAAAAATGAAAATACAAAGGAGGTTAAGCTCCAAAAACCATATGCTGGATTTTTAAGTAGGAAGGTTGCTTTTTGGAATAGTTCATGGGTTAGCAGTTAATATTTCCTTAAAAGCTGGCTTATTTCTATCCTGTATTTTTTTTTTTTTTTTTTGGAAAAAAAAATGTAGCTTTGAGAAAAACCAAATTACCCTTTAGCACGCCTAAGAGGATTTTGTCTATCTTGCGTTTCAGGATCTTTATGGTGTGCATATCTAGTGAAACCATGTCCCATTAAAATACCAAGGGAGGGTACCACAGTGGGATTCGAAGCTTATTTAAAATTAATTGCGGATTCATTTCACTGCACATTCATTGAGGGCTTTTCTTTTTTCATTATTAATATGAAGAAATGGTATGAGGGCTGCCAGAAGTCTGAGGAGAAAGTGGCTGATGCACGAGCTTCCCCAGGCAGCAGACATCTGTCAGGCTGCACTCCTAGGCTGACCAGGCTCGGGCCTGCCTTTGATGACATTGGATCTGAGCTAAGCTCTGAGAGCTCTCAATGGCTGCTCACTGGGCCGTGTAGGTTTCCTATGCTCCTCCCAGCGCCTCTCCAGCCTGCCAAACAACATCAGAGCAAGGGCACTGAGTGTGTGTGTGTGTGTGTGTGTGTGTGTGTGTGTGTGTGTGTGTTGTCACGGAAGGCATCTACACGGAAGGCAGAGACTGGGAGAAAGAAAGGCAGTTGGAGGTAGGTAGCTTAGTGGGGGGACATGTGCTTAGCATGTGTGAGGCCCTGGGTTTGATCCCCAGCACCCAATAAAGAAAGAAGGGATGGGAGGGGAAAGGGAAGAAAGAAGGAAAGGAAGGGGAGGGCAGAGGAGGGGGGAGGTGGGGGGAAAACCCACCAATAGAGTTGATTGCCTCCTGGAAGCCAGGAAGCCGAGAAAGGAGGAATCGGGCATGATACATCTTTACTGGGCACACCCCAGAGGCCTCTTTCCTCTATCCAGACTCTACCCTCCTACAGTTGGCTGCCTCCCAATAACAGCATCATATCATGACGACATCAAGAGATAGTCCATCAAGGGTCGGAGACTGGCTCAGCAGTTAAAAGGATTGGCTGCTCTTGCACAGGACCCAAATTTGGTTCCCAGCACCAAAACTATGTGTAACTCCAGTTCTAGGAGATTCAACACCCTCTTGTGACCTCTGTGGGTACTACATGGATGTGGTGCACATAGATACTTGTAGACAAACCCTCGCACACATAAAACAGAGCACATGTTTATAAAAAGAGAAAAGCCATTAGTGAAATTAGCTCTTAAGATTCAGTCACTTCCCCAAAGGCCATCCTCTGGCCACCAAACTCCCAGTACCGGAGCCTGTGGGGACATTGCATGTCCACAGCAGAACAGCCCCAGTCTTCTACTGAGAAAGGCTGAGGCCCTGGGTAAGGGCCCTGATCGTTGTAAGTCTGCATCCAGAGTGTGAAAAGAGGCCTGGTAAGGGTTACAGGGACGGCTCAGGTGGTAAAAGGGCTTGCCTTGTAAGCACGAGGACCTGAGTCTGACTCCCAGAACCCACGGAAAAAGCAGGGCACAGTGGTACACTCTAACTGCAGCACCTGGACAGTGGGAGGTGGATCCGTAGGGTTTGATGGATACCCACCTACTTAGGGAGTTCCCAGTCAGTGAGAGGTCCTGTCTTTTCACTGGGTCAGTGTACCTGCTTACAAAAGGCACCACAGCTGGGCTTGTTGACTGTGATGTACCTTCACAGGGGGGAGAAGAAAGACATTAGAGCAGCCCTTGAGAATCCAGCCACTTCTCCTCGTCATGTCCATGCAACGCTGCATTAGTTGCACTTGGCCTGGGAATCTCAGGAAACGCTGGTGTATAAAGGCTGGGGAAGGCACCCAGAAGAGGACTCCATATATGTGGCCACTGGAGAGTCATCATTCATGTGTGTGCAAACCTTCCAGTACTTCTGCTTGAGGATCACCCATGCTAATATCTGTAACTCCTCATCCATGCTTTATAAGTAAGGCTAATCAATCCATTGTTTCTATAGGGTAATTTTTGGTGGAATTGAATTTTGGGCTTAGATGTTGTTTGGATCTCTCCTGGGAAGGAATTCTCAAAAGAGCACCCAGCCACATATATGTGACACACACACACTACCTGCTGACCTCACACTAAGTAGCCTAGATGGCGTGAGGCTTGGGGCTTTCCCAAGTTCATGCAGCTGGCTGGCTGGAGAAGAACCAGGATTAGGGCCTCCGGCTCCCTCTTTCTAGTCAACTGTGTTCTGTTTCACGTTGATGCTGCAGGGTTGTGACACTGTTTCTAGGGAGGTGAGAAAAAACATCTACTCATCCCAGCTAGGAAATTGATGACAGCCCCAAACATGGGTGGCACCTGTCTTAGTTAGTTTTCTACTGCTGTGAAAAGGCACCATGACCATGACAACTCTTATGAAGGGAAGTGGTTGATCATGTCTACTTGGGATGGCTTCATGGGGTCTCTCATCCCAGGGAGTCCAGCTTCTTCTTCAAACATGGGCCCCAGATCTGTGTGCTCACCCAGTGTTGGAAGTTGGCTGTGGAATTGTCATTTTTCCCTGACGGCAGCTGACACCAGCTTCAGTTAGCTCACAATGGGTTTATTAGGGGAAGTTGTGTGAGTGAAATCAAACTAGTCAACCGTCAATCGTGCCCCCTCAGAACAGCACGGCCAGTTGGCAATCACTGAGCTCCCTGCAGGTCAGGCAGCCTGATTGCCGTCCCAGCCCCGCTGCCTATTAGAGTAATCACGTCTGTCTCACTGCTGTTGATTCAGTGTTGTCCCAGCATCAGTCTTTCTGGGATTCCCATCATCCCCAGTTAGGATCCTGGGGGCCCCAGGTCACTGGCAGCATCTGCTACTTTCCGTTCTGTCTCATAGAGAACAGTGGCCACCACTGAGCTTCAGAAGGGCCCTTCTTTCCAGGCTATGTCTATTGCTTCATAGTGGGTGATGTTATGAGTAATCTCCCTGGGGAGATGTAAACAGCTTGTACTTCCTCCTTCTAAAGTCCCAGTGACAAACCAAAGTTACCCCTGGGGAACCAATGAACTTGTTGGGCTTATTACAGAGCATGGGTGACCCTAGGAAGCCGCACAAAAAAGTCTTCACCCAAGCCAGGTGGTGGTGGCGCACACCTTTAATCCCAGCACTCAGGAGGCCAGTCGAGGCCAGTCTGGTCCACAGAGTGAGTTCTAGGATGGTCAGGGCTCTACAGAGAAACCCTGTCTTGAACTGCTCTTCACCCCCCCCCCACCGAAAAAAAACCCAAATCTTCACCCAGCATGGACTACAGCTCCCCCATAGCTGCATACAGCTCCCTTCCAATAATCTCCCTCAGCCTGTATATCTTACCACCTCCCCAAGACTCCAGGTTTTCAGGGCAGAATGGGACACAGATGGCTTGAAGTAGTGGCTGGATACTCAACTTAGAGTCCAATAAACTGGCACCCTCCTCCTTTTATGAGAGAATGTCGGCAATCCACAGGCCCTAGCATGGCTGACACTTGAAAGCCGACCTAGCTGGGGAACGTGGCAGCTCTTTCGTTCGAAGCAAGATTTTCTATGGCAGGCGGGCTCTGGTCACTTGGAGATGTCAATGCACGAACACAACTCTCCTCTCAAAGGGTATGATAAGAGTTTTTTTCTGGAGACAAATATGAGTAACCAGGACCCAGGAACAAAGACTTAGATGACCCACGTTCCCTGCTCCTATGTGGTAACGGTTCGCTGAAGGTTTTATTGCAGCAGAACAAAGACAGCTGTCAATCAAGACCCGTCTCAAATGCGTTGATGGAAACTGCTCCGGAGCAGTTGGGTTAAAACAAAGCACAGATGCCTCTGCTTAGGCCTCGATGCTACGGGATGCCATGCTCAGCTCTTTGGTTGGTAGAAACTAGGGTCTTGTTAATTTACTACCTTCCAAAAAGTTTTGATCTATTAGTTCCAGGGTATTAGGTCTGACACAGAAGTGGGCAAGAAAGCTATTTAGGGGACTAAAGATAGCCTGGATAAATCATCCTTAGGCTCTGGACCTACCCTCTCCACAATCATAGAAGCTCTCGTCACAGAAGGTTCAGTGGAAGGGGCCATTTCTTCCTGAGAACTTTCACTCCCAGAAGGAAGAAAATGAGCTCCAGGCTTTCATAGGTCATACCCACTCTTGCATCCCCCCTTCCTCAGTATTACAGCAGACATACTCCAGAATCTCCAACCCCCCAGTTTGCAGGCCTTCATTAGCTGTGGGCTGGAGGAGCCCTCAGTAACAACCCAGCTCCAAAGCCCTTTCCATCTCCGACCCTGAACTCATGCCATGCTTTCCCATCAGTATATACAAGAGACCATCAACCTCATTTTTGCCAAACATACTAAACCTAAACTCTCAAGATCCAGTGTCCACTGCCTTGTGGTTCTTGTGGTGCTTACCAGCCTGTGATGCTGTTCCTTTGGGTATAAGCTGCTGTTTTCTACATGATGGACTGGGATGAACTGCTCAAACTGGATCTTAACCCTGGTTCTTGGCACAAGACAACAAGTCATGGTGAAGGGAGACCTTGAGGGGGTCAAACATCATTTTGGAGGTACCTGACTCAGGTACGAGGACGCTGTTTATTTTTAACATAGAAGAGGGGCTTCCTTCTAGACTTGATGATTCAGGGCATCTAATGGCCAAAGTTCCCACTTACCCCCTAAATGTTCCTGTTCCAGGCTATAGGGTACCACTATTTCTCTATAAAGACTCAGGTTTTGAACTGGAAGCTTTGTCTTCATTTCAGTTAGATCCAGGGTTGGAGTTTTAGTCCAGCACCCCTGTAGGTATGAGCAAGAAGATCCCTCCAATGATGCCCATAGGCACTCTGCCTTCCATAGGGATTTCTGAGTTGTTTGCAAGTCAATGGGGCACATCAATTTCTTCTGTCTTTTTAAAAAATAGAATATTTTTAGAGCAGATTTAGTGTTATGGGAAATTGACCAGAAAGCACAGAGAGTTCTCAGCTTTTCCATACCCCCAAGGTACAGCGTCTCCCACTACCAGCATTCCTGACACAAAGTTCCTCCATTACCATCCATGAACCTACACCATCAATGTCATTGTCAGCTGAAGTAAGTGCACAGCTTACATCCAAGTTGCTGCACATTCTATATGTTTTTGACAGATGTGATGGCATGGTTCATCCACTGTTGCTCATGCTTGGTTGTTTTACTGCCCCCACCCCCGAATCATTTACTATCTACACATGGGCCCCTGGCAACTGCTGACCTTTTAACTGTCTCTATAGTTTTGCCTCTTCCAGAATGTTAAATTGAGTTGTACATTGCTTAACAACCAATGTGTTCTGAGAAATTCAGTGGTAGGCATTGCCTTTGTGCAAATACCATGGGGAGTCCTTGCACAAACCTAGATGGGGGAGATCAATTATGCAACATGGTTTCCTTGATGCCATTGAGAGACTTGGTAAACAAGACCAGAGGGAGACTGCTGATAGAGAAACACAAGATGCTACTAGATAGAACACTCTAGTAGAAGTAATACCTAAAAACAAAACGTGGGGTGTGGTAATTACATAAATCAGTGACATAGTTATTATCAGTACCAGGCATTACATATTGCACACAGCTGTCTATATGACTTACAGCAACAGGCTTGCTTGTACCAACATTATTACAAACACACATTGTACTTCTCTAAGGCATCATACAAGTGGAGACTCACTAAGAGATAAGACTTTTCAGATCCACTCCAGTCTTTTGAGACCACCATCATACATTGGGTCCATCATGGGCTGAGCTGTTGGAATCATATACTACATAGGCTTTTCAGACTGCCTTCTTCTACTTAATAATATATGTTGAAGGTTCCTCCATATCTTTTTATGACCTAATACGTTTATTTTTGTGATACTGAATTATAATCACCGTCTGATATGCCTGTTTATTTGTTTATCCTCCTGTTGAAATGCATCCATCCTGGTTGTATTTAAGAGTTTGGACTGCTATAAACATCTGTGTTTTCAGTGGAAATAAGATTGTACCTCACTTGACTAAATACCAAGGAGTAGGATAATGGATCACATGGTTAAGAATTTATCAGCTTTTATCAGAAAAGACTACACTGTCTTGCCAAGTTGCTGTATCCGTTAGTGTTCATTAGTACCAGATGTGAGTGAGAGTTCCCATCACTCCACTGCCTTGTCAGCCTTTGATGGTGTCAGCACTGTAGGACTTTGCCATCATGTAGGTGTGTAGTGATAGGCTGGTGTTGCTATAGTTTGCATACCTTACAGAAACCTTTCAAGGGATAAAGGTTTGTCTTACTCCATCAGTTTGGGTACCTGGTCACTTGGTTCCACTGTTCTGGGTTTTGATGAAGCAGAGCACCATGGTAGGGATGTGGTGGGCATGAGGTCTTCACCTCATGATGGAGGGGAAGCTCTGGAGATACATCCTTCAAAATCCAGAGACTGCCTTCCTTCCTCCAGGCAGGCCATACCTACTCATGACACGTTCAGTTATGAATGCCTCAACGGGTTGAGCTGCGAATGAAGCCAGAGCCCTATTGATCTGACATCTCACGAAAGTCAACCATCTGGCAGGCAAGCGTTTAACACTGAAGCCTCCAGGAAACCCTAAGACAGATTCAACAATTCTAAACTGATAGGAACTTTAAAAAGTAGCTTAAAACAGGAAACAAACCTGGGCATGGTGGCTAACAATCTCAGCTCTCAGCATGCTGAGGCAGGGGGACTGCCATGAGTTAGAATCTAGCCGGAGATGCATAGTGAGTTCTATGCTAGCATAGAGTGAGATGCTGTCTCAAACAAACAAACAAACAAACAAACAAAGAAGTAAACATGGACGGGATCTTAAGAGTAAATCAACAAATTCGTGATCAAAATAGACTTTTATATCCTGTTAATTGGGTCATATAGTTACATCAACAACAAAGATATATAACATTTGAATAACACGAAGAGGAAGTTTAGCCTATTAGACACACATTCTTTGCAAGTATACCCCCATGAAACAGTTATGGAAATTGATCATGAGACAGGCCCCGACAATTTTCAAAAGATGTTTATGATTGGACCGCATATCAGATCATAATCCCACTAGGTTTAAAGCCGATAGCTGCAGGGATGAGAAGTCACCCCACGCCGTATTTTGGTAGTTAGACAAAGAAACAGTTCTCCACAACTTGTGGTTTAAAGAAATTATAATAGAAATAAGATGACATTTAGAAGTAAATATTAATAAATAGATTTTTTTTGAGACAGAATCTTATGTAGCTCAAGCTGGTCTTGAACTTGCTATATAGGTGAAGATGACCTTGGACTTCTGATCCTTGTGATCCTTCTTTTCAAGTGTGATACTAAGCGACATGTGCCACCACAGCTGGCTTACATAGTGCTGGGGTTGAACCCAGGACTTCATGGATACCAGGTGCCTCCCTGACTGTGCCATATCCCCAGCCCAAGGACAGACTAATACGTATCCAAAGGTGATGCTGCAGCCACGACACTACAGTGTTTGTAGAGAAGCTGGTAGCACTAAGTACTGTATTAGAAATAAAGAGAGCCTGATAATTAGTGAGCTAGTCACTAGTCATCAGAAGTTAGAACGTGAGCAAATGGTGAAGCAAAGCAACACAGTGAAGAAAGGGAAAGAGAGCATACAGTATAGGTCATTTGAAAACACCCTGACGTTCGTGTTTTGAAAAGACTCATAGTACCATCTTCCAAGCTTGCAATCAAGGAAGTCACAGAGCTGGCTGTGCAAAAGCATCCCCTAGTTTATAAAGTGAATCCAAAACATTCTTAGTTTTTCTAAAAAGAAAAGAGAAAAGATGAGCATTTAAATCCTCTCCACCTCTAGCCTGAGCTCTTCATGGGAACACCTGGGCTTCCAGACTGCATGTGACTTGCCATGGGACATTTCATGGCATATACGCCCGGCCCAGCATCAACCTGTCCTTCCACTCAGCCTCACACAGAAGGGGTCTGACACAGAGGCGTGACTCAGTTTCCTTCCAGCTCAGCCCAAACAGCCCACCTTCATGGAACATGGTAGAAAATGTGGGGAGCACACACACACACACACACACACAAAACAATCTTGACCTTGACAAACAGAATTACTCTTGAGAATTTCTGAAACAGAATGGGAAATGGGAGGGTGTGTCTAGGATATGAAGATGAGGTATGGTGATGAAGAGGCTGAACATGAGGACGTGAGAAGATTTTGGACTGTGTTCCTTTGAGGCCTTGGGAGAGAAGATCAGAGGAAAGATCAGTTAGCTTTCCATTGCTATGACAGGACACTGGCAAACCAAAACAACCCATGAGAAGTGGGCAGGGACGGGTTTATGGTTCAGAGGTTTGGGTTCACGGTCACTTAGCCAGGTTAATTTTAGCCTGTAGTGAGTCAGAATATCAGAGCAGAATTATGTGGCGGAGGAAAGTGGTTCACCACAGGGTGACCAGCAAAGAAGGAGGGATGGGGAGAGGGGAAGAGAACCCTTTTATACGAGCCCCTCCCCACAAACCCATTAAGCAATGGATCCATAACTCAGTCACTCCACAACCTCAGGGCCCTCGTGATACAGCCTCTCCCCAAAGGCTTCACCTCCAAACACTGTCCCACTGAGGAGCAAGCTCTCAACAATGGAACCTCAGGGGCCATCGAAGATGCAAACCGTACTAGAGGGAAGGAGGCAAAAGGATGGGGTGAAGCTGGGGGCCACGTGGACTCCTAGGTCAGAATCCAGTCTCTGGGGCACATGGTGAGGCCAGAGTACCACCAAGGATCTGAGAGTGAGCTCACGCCTCCCCGAGACTGGAGCGCCATGAGATACTGCAAGGTAGCTTGCCTGTGTTTATGTTCTGATGGCCAAATATTTTAGTTAACTTACTTCCCTTGCAATGCTTTCTAGAAAATTGTGAAGGGGTTGGGGGAAGGGGATGCTGGAGAGATGGCTCAAAGCTAAGAGCACATACTGCCTGCTCTTCCAGAGGGCCCAAGTTCAGTTCCCAGCACCCATGTTAGATGGCTCACAACCACTTGTAACTCCAGTTCCAGGGAGATCAGACACATCTGGTCTCCACAGATACCTGAATTCACATGCACACATCCCCACACAGATCACACACATAGACATAAGTAAAAGTACTAAAATCTACAAGTGTAGAATTATGACAGTGGACTAGTCCTCTGAAAATGAATGGGATCCAAATGGGACCGCTGATCATTGGCATTCAAGGTCAGGGCAAGGGAGAGGGCTCAGCTGGTAAAGTGCTGGCTGTGGGAGCCTGAGGATCTGAGTTTGAACCTTAGCACAGGCATATAAAGCTGGGTGGTGAGCCCCAGTCCTATTGTGCGATCCTGAGGAACAAACCAACTGTGGTACACACACACACACACACACACACACACACAAGCACACACACACATACACACACAAGCACACACAAACACACACATAAGTACACAATACACATGCTCAAACACACACGCACATGAATACACAGAATAAGAGCTCAATGGGGACTTTCAGACATCTTGACAAGGGAGGACTTTGAACATCTCTTGGATGAGGAAGCAGTGTTTGTATCATGGCTACAAGTGACAGAAAAACTCTCAAGAGTGGTTTAAACAGGCAAGGGGATGGTACAGTGTCTCAGAGGTGTCACCCGGGTTCCAGGAGTCTTCTCTTAAGCAACTCTTCAACAGGTAGTGAGGGTACAGACAGGAAACCAAGACATAGAGCGAAGGTTAAGTTGCTGTATGTAAGGAGCATGTGGTTTCTGTTCTCCTTGCATAATGGCTGCTATCTCTCCAGCTTTCTTGCCTGCATTTCAGAAAAAGGAAGAGGAGGAAAATAGATCAGGTGAATGAATCCATCTTCCTTCATAAAGTTTCCTTGGAATGCCAGTGACTTTGTCTGGTGTAAGTCATGTGACCATACTTAGCTGCAAGAGAGTCTGGGAAGGAGATTACTTTCATTGGGCATATTGCTTCCATATAAAATCAGAGGTGAATCATTAAGGAAGACTTGGAAAATAGCTATTGGGTAGTCAATTAGCTGTGTCTGCCACAAAGCTCATCTTAACTAGAGTTAAGTGGGCTGGGAGATCCCAGGAGCCATCTAGGTTATTTGGAGATGAATAAGACAGCCCTTGAGGAGTTCACAACTTAGAGAGGGAAGACAGACAACTAATTGGAACAACAAAACATCAAATTACATTTTAATATAATGCAGTTAGGGTAAGCAGCAGACGTGAGCACAGGGGGCTTGGAGGCACAGAAACTGCAGCTTGCTGGGGTGGGGGAGGGTCATGGGAGCAGATGCTAGTCAGTGACAGCATGCTCACTCCATAAGGGGGTGGGGGTGGGGCGTCCTTAGCCAAGGAGGATGTACAAGGTGTAACATTGAAGGCAGCACACTTCCAGAGTCATCTCTGTTGGGCTCCAATTGTTCCCTCCACCCCAAAGGTTCTGAGGACGCACTGAAGGTTTTGAAGCAGAGGAGTGACTGTCTTCAGGATAGCCGCTCTGGTAAGAGTGTGGACAGCTTTTTTTTTAGGCAGGGTGCAGAGAGATTTGGAAGATGAGAGAGGACAGAGGACAAAAGTGTTCCCAAGAGATCCTTGGTGCTTTCCCACTTCAGAGGCCATCTGGTGATGATCCTGACTAACTCCAAATGGAAGGCTGGGTGGGAAGGATGTGCATGTGCCATCTTGGGAAGCTGAGAGAGGCAATGCATTGGCTGTGCTGTATTGGGGTTTGGGAGACAGTAGAGAAGTGCTGGGTCTACATAGATCCTCTCCTTTCTTTTTTCTTTTTTTTTTTTTTTGTTTGTTTGTTTTGTTTTTCGAGACAGGGTTTCTCTGTGTAGCTTTGCGCCTTTCCTGGAACTCACTTGGTAGCTCAGGCTGGCCTCGAACTCACAGAGATCCGCCTGGCTCTGCCTCCCGAGTGCTGGGATTAAAGGCGTGCGCCACCACCGCCCGTCAGATCCTCTCCTTTCTTAAAAGGAGGAAATGGCCTTGAGAGTGTCAAGTGGGATGTCCACCCGAGGTCACACATTCTCCAGTTTGTCTGAGCTGACTTGCAGTCAGGCAGGTGCTCTCTCAGGAGCAGATTTGGCTTTTCTGTCTGTGCTGATTGCCACCTGTCACCTTACAACGTAGAAGGTAGCGCACAGACTGTGGGAGGTAGAGCTGGTGGGGGTTATCTTTGAAATTCAGCGTGAATTTTTGTGATTACCCGTGTCAGGCATAGGGGAAGGATGCTGGGCAATGGACCAAGGGGAAGTAGAGGCAGAGACCTGGAGAGACTGGCAGCCTGGAAGGAATGGTTGCCGCTGATGTGTGGTCCTGAGAGCAGCCTGAGGGGTGTTTGGGATGCCCTCTGTCTGTGCTCACAGAGGTGATGAACGTATCCCAGACACCCTAGGCTCCAAGGCGCCCAGTCCTATTTGGTTCTCAACCCCTTTGTTCCCTGTGTTCTCGAGATCTGCGGCTGTGGGGGTGGGCTTCACCTCTGCTTCAGAAGGATGGACCAGGGCTGTTCAAGGAAGGAGTCCGGGGTCCGCCCGCAGGGGGCGCTGTGCACAAGAGCAAGCGGCACTGTTTTCAGCTGCAGGCCTGGGTGGGATTCCAACCAGGCTGATCCCACCAGTTGGAAGTAGGGCGCTGCAATCCAACTAGGCCCAAGAGAGGGAAGAAAGGGTTTCAGACTTCAAAGGCATTCCCAGAAGTGCGAGAGCAGCGGGGATGGAGGGGGGGGGGGGGAGGAATGGGGGATGGAAGCTGGGGCAGAAATGGGCAGCGGCCCCCACGGTCTGACCTGGCGGCACATGGGCAACAGGGGACCTTGCGCTGCTTTTAGTGGGGGCGAGATGCGTTTCCCCGTCATCGTGGGGGTCTGTGATGCTGAGCCTCGGGGTCGTCCCAGACAGAGTCTGCGCAAATAATTCCCATCAAAGGCAAAGCCATGAGTGATTCCACTTAGGAAAGATTTGCCTGCGGCTTTACAGCTGTATTTTGCTGGAAAGGATCATGCAGGAATCCAGGAGGAGTTAATCTATTTTGCTTTGCGGTGAGACTCAAGCTTGCATTTCCATGCAGTTTGGGAACCTGGCACATTCCTCTTCTGCTGGGCCTGTTCCCTCATTAGAGAGAGGTGAAGGGATGGAACCGGGGCTTGTCCCTGGACTCCAAGAGACGCGTGCTCACCCGCCACACCCCCTCACTACCCTGGCGAGGTGGCAGTGATTTATAGTGGCAGGGGAGGGGAGGGCCACATAAAGTGTTTCTGGGGTCTTTTCTAGATTTAGGGGCTACATACGAGATTCAGACACAATGTACATTTGGAGGAAGAAGTCAGGAATCTAGTGCAGGCAGCCGTTTCGGGATCCAGAACTGCTAAGAATAAAGGGTGACAATGTGCTGACCATGCTCTCTGCCAGCCCACAGCCCAGCTGCTGACCCCGGCCGGCATCCTTCCTGGCTTTACACTGGTTTTTGCCTTCCGACCTAGTGCTTGCTTTATGGAATGTAGCCTGGGATGAGCCATCCAAATTCAGGTGTGGTCTGGAGCGTGGCTTTCAAAGAGGCGAGAATAGGATGTGTGCTTGTGGGTGGGGTGAGCAGGGGAGCCTGGCAGCCATGGCCTGGGGAAGACTGTTAGAAATTGGGGCCTCCTCTCACCCACTGGCAACCTCTCTGTTTTCATGTAGTGTGTGTGTGTGTGTGTGTGTGTGTGTGTGTGTGTGTGTGTGTCCCATGCTTCATCTTTTCTTCCTATCTCATCTCATCTTATATAGATAGTCCAGGCTGGCCTTGAACTCACTGTGTAGCTGAGGATAAACTTGAATTTCTGATCCTCTTGCCTTCACTTCCCAAGTGCTGGAATTATAGGCATGTGCTGTTATGGCTGGTTTATGTAATGCTGGGGATCGAACCCAGGGCTCTATGAGTACTAGGCAAGCATTCTACCCACTAACCTGCCAGTTTCATTGATCTCCACAATGTGGTCCTTACTGTTGGAACTGGAGACTTACTCTAGGGTTATCTAGAGTCGCAGCATGTATGTTTATGTACCATGTATGTGCCTCATGCCAGAAGAAGCCAGAAGAGGGCACAGGATTCCCTGGAACTGGAATTACAAATGGTTGTGAGCTGCCTGATATGGGTACTGGGAACCAAATCTGGGTCCTGTGCAAGAGAAGCAAGTAGTCTTAACCACTGACCCGTCTTTCCAGCCCCAACTCCTTCTGTTTTTGATCTTGACTTCCTACCCATTTTCCTAAGTGTTCATGATAGGGGAATGGCCAAAGGACCATAGGATAATATGCAATCCCATGCTATGCTAGGGATATTGAGGGGGATCCCTAGGAATTCAGGGTCTGTGGAATGAAAAATTGCAGGCTGAAGGCGCCCATTCATTCACCTAGGCAAACAGCAAGAAAATAAAACTCTTAGGAAAAAAAAATATAACATTCCTCCTTCAGGCCCACACATATGTGCGTGCAACCAAGCAGAGAGGCTGGAGCTCGCCCTGGAGCCTGAAGAGAACTCTCCTCTAGGAAGAGAGGAAGAAAGGCCCAGAACCCAGGCTGGAGCCCAGTGATTTTCATCTTATCTTTAGTGTTTGAATCTTTTATGAGAATGAGTTGGGTCATTAAAAATTAATGTTTAAAAAAATTTTGGTCTTTCTTATAGTTGTCTATTTTCAGTTTCAAGTTGATGTTCTGCTCTGTGGGGTGCATACTGTGCTCTGTCCATCCGGTAACCTCAACACACATGCAAAATACCTTACTTGCAAGGGTAAGGCGCCTGGCCTCATTCATCCATCATGGCCTGCTGCCGGACTGTGGAGTCTTTCACTGGGTCCCTCTTAGCTCCCCCTTTCTGGACCTAATTTCCTTATCTTCTCCACAGATGACAGCCCCAGGGACCCCTGACATATGTTGTTTTGTTTTGACACCCACCATCATATCCATAGCTCCACCCACTGCATATTCATAGTCCCGCCCCATGGCTGCCTATGGGGATGCACTGTTAGGGGAAGGACATTTTCTATTTTGTTTCTGGCCCATTTCCTGGTGCTGCCTGGAGTTTAATTCAATTTTGGAGTGCATAGATACTACCCCACCCCACCCCAACGCGCACATGGCATGCTATAAGAATTTGTGGGAAGCCCTTCAGAAGCTCACGTGATCTTCCCACAATCCATTTCCCCACCCACTCTGTCGCTCCTTCTCCAGGTGTTTGCTGTTCTCTGCTCTGTGCCTGGGACTGTGCCATCCACAGCCTGTTGCTCTACCCAGGCTTCCCATTCCTGCTATGACTCCTTGGGACAAGCAGCTGCCACGTCTCTTTGGGAGACAGCAGCCGTGGCCATTTTTGTGCCTCCAATCACTTCTCCCTTATCCATCCAGGAGGAAGTTCTAAATCAAACCTGACCACACCCCTCTTTTGGTACAGATTCTCAAAGCCCCCCCCCCCCCCTTGAGTTAGGCTGGAAGGCCTTAAATGGGCTTGCATGATGGTTGGTGTGGATACAGCTCATGTATTCAGCATCCTGCTTCAGATTCCCCGGGCATGCTCAGTTCCCTTCCCATGTCCTGTGGCTCTGGTCTCTGGGCCTCGATACATACTTTTTCATGCCTACAATACTCTCTCCATCACCTCATGAGTCTTGAGCTTCAGGTGTGAACTTAGGTAGTACCTAACCTCATCTCCTTCTCAAACGAGTTCCATATATCTGTCTCTCAGGGTACCTACCATACTTGATCTAAGTACATGTTAAACCCCTCTGTTTCTCCCACTCGTGAATGATACCTTGAATAATAGGATTGACTATCTCTTCAAGGAAAGGAG
Source organism: Peromyscus eremicus (assembly GCF_949786415.1). NCBI lineage: Eukaryota > Metazoa > Chordata > Mammalia > Rodentia > Cricetidae > Peromyscus > Peromyscus eremicus. The sequence continues at coordinate 55,394,020 of NC_081422.1, forward strand.
CTCACTCTTACTTTATCACCTGCCAGGCACCATGCAAAAATGGTTTTGGCATCTTACACCACCTAATTCTCACTTCGGGTGGACGTGGGAGCCGCCGCCATTATTTCTTACAAATGAGAAATTGAGCCTTGAGGAGATCACAAGAACTGTGTCCAGACGCACACCGGTGTGGCAGCTCAAGCCTCCGCAGTAAAAGCTGGGAGTCTGCACTTGACCCACTGGGAAAGGCATGGACGTAGCTTTCAGTACGACAGATCTGTTCCTAGCTGCTAGCAAGGTGCCTGCCACGGTGGCAACTCAATACCTGTTTGTGGGATGAATAAATTAGTCAAGAGATGTTTAGTAGGGAGGAGCAAGTGTAACACACAGCTCCCTCCCCATCCCTGCTCTGGATTCAAACCTATTAAACTCATTCAAGAACATGAAACTACACTAGTTAATCTGTCCTGGAAACATCTGTTATCCGGAAAAGAACATGGTGGCTGTCTGCTTGGGCTGAGCTGCCTAGACAGGATCAGTTGGATGGGGCTTGGTGAAGAGGGAGGTCCTGGGATCTATGGAGGTGTGGCAGAGCCATTTTAGGAGTTTCAGATTAGCAGACACCAGGCAAGCCCGGAATTCAGCATTCCTGTAGGAGGGTGGCCAGGGAGAAACATAACCCACAGGATGCATTGCCATTTCATCCAAAGTGGGGTTTCTGCTGCTGCTGAAGTCGGGAGTTCTCAAGGAGGTGAGTTTTCCACTTGGGGAATATTTAGTCATATCTGAAGCCATTTTTGTCCAGGCTTCTGATGAGTAGAGCCGAAGGATGCTATGAGCTCCCACACTGCATCCTCCACAGCCGGGAGTTCGCCAGTTCAAATGTCCTTAGTGCTCAGACTGAGATTTAAACACTGGCATGAGGGAACTGTTGAATGAAAGATGTTTATGCAGCTCTCTTATGTAATGGCTTGAAAATGTAGCCTGTGACAGAGGGGACATTGAGAGGTGACAGATAACCTTCTGTGCCTTCCCTTTCTCCACCCTGAAAACCCTGGTACCTCTCTGTGGTCGCCTTGGCATCTCCCCATTTTTCACTTTCCTGTTAACCGTTGTGGGATCAAAGATCAGAAGCATTTGGACAAGAGCACCACAGGTGCTTCCCAGGTGTGAGGGTGTGGGTGGTCCCAGGTGTGAGGGTGTGGGTGGTTCCCAGGTGTGAGGGTGTGGGTGGTTCCCAGGTGTGAGGGTGTGGGTGGTTCCCAGGTGTGAGGGTGTGGGTGGTTCCCAGGTGTGAGGGTGTGGGTGGTCCCAGGTGTGAGGGTGTGGGTGGTTTCCAGGTGTGAGGGTTCAGGTGGTTCCCAGGTGTGAGGGTGTGGGTGCTTCCCAGGTGTGAGGGTTCAGGTGCTTCCCAGGTGTGAGGGTGTGGGTGGTTCCCAGGTGTGAGGGTTCAGGTGGTTCTTAGGTGTGAGGGTTCAGGTGGTTCCCAGGTGTGAGGGTGTGGGTGGTTCCCAGGTGTGAGGGTGTGGGTGGTCCCAGGTGTGAGGGTGTGGTTGGTTCCCAGGTGTGAGGGTGTGGGTGGTTCCCAGGTGTGAGGGTGTGGGTGGTTCCCAGGTGTGAGGGTGTGGGTGGTTGCCAGGTGTGAGGGTGTGGGTGGTTGCCAGGTGTGAGAGTGCTTGGCTGACTTTAGCAGATGCTGGTGTCTGAGTGTTTGCACTGATTGTAACTTTGTAGGGAATTTATTATGAAAAGGGCAAGATGAGAATGGGTGGAGGTGCTGTTGGGGTGTGCATGTTAATGGTTGAAATCTGCCTTTTCCATGCCTGTGGTAAGGCCTTTGTGCTCCTAGTACTTCTGGGTTTCAGAGACAAACGTTGCCCAGGTTGTGTTGGTCTTGGTGCAACCTCACCCCTGGAGGAGCATAGACCCTCTTAGGAGAGAATGGAATTCTCTGTTCCTCCCCATGTCACTCAGGACCTAAAGAAGCAGACTTCAATACTGCACTAGTGGACCAAAGATTTCAAGGGAGAAACACTGTGAAGGACCCAGGGCAAGGCGTCCGAGACCCTGGGGGATGACACCTTAGAAGTGAGGGGCCAGAGACTCAGACCTGGTGCTGAGGGCTGTGTTAAGGAGGGCTCTGTGGGACCACTTGCTTATCAGAGGAGCCAGAGGATTGCTTATCAGAGGAGCCAGAGGACCCTGCATCTCACAGGAGTGGGGATAGGACTTTGCCATGCTCAGCCCTAGACCTGCTTGACTTCGTGTGTGTGAATGTGTGGACAATGACCCTATCCTCTACAGAAAGCCAGGAAACCGCTCAAACCACGGCTCAGCTTCGCTGCTGTTCAGTGCCCTGAACCCACCTCCAACACAGCACTCTGCCTCTGCTCGCCAGCCTTCACCTTTATGTGGTGGCCTTCACTTAGGAGACACAGAGCCCTGCTGCTCTCTCGGCCATGCCCTGGCCCCTCCCCCTCCCTTTCTTTCCTGGTAGTCCAAATGAAGTCTCTTCTGGCCCGACCCAAGTCAATTCCCACTTCTGCAGCTTCTGACAGCCCCTGCCCCTGGCCCCTGTGCCCGGTAGACTTTTGTCAACTTCAGACAAGCTAGGGTCATCGGAGAAGAGGGACACTCAACTGGGAAACTGCTCCTTGTCAGATTGGCCCGTGGACAAGCCTGCGAGGCGTTTTCTTGATTGTAAGCTTGATGTAGAAGGGCAGAGCTGCGGACTGTGGGCAATGCTACCCTTGGGTAACCTGGAGTCCATAAGAAAGCAAACTGAGCAAGCTGGAGGGTAAAAGCCAGTCAGCAGCACTCCTCTGTGGCCTCTGCATTGGCTCCTGCCTCCAGGTCCTGTCCTGACTTCCCTTCGTGCTGGACTACACCTGCAGCTGGAATAAATTCTTTCCTCCGCCAGTTGTGTTTGGTTATGGTGTTTTTCACAGCAACGAAAGCCTAACAAAGACAGCCCTCTGCTGGAATTTCCATTGCTTGGGGGGCAGTGCCCACACCAAGCACCGGCTCACTCTGGGAGTCTGTTTCCTGGTAACGAGGAAGCGGTGCTCTTTCCTGCTCTCCTCTCTTTCCTTTCTTCACTTATAAAGGGTGGACTTTTCCAGTGGAAAAGGAGAGAGGCCATCCTCCAAATGGGTGGGCCGTGTTCAATGTCCTCACCAGGCCCAGATGGCAAAGTTATTTGTATTTTTAAAAAGATCTCCAAGATGCCACCCTTATCTTTCCTTCCTGGATCTCACGACCTCCTGGACCCCCATCTCTGATCTTCCCAAATGTGCCTCTCTCCTCAGTGCTGTGACTCACACAGAGGAATTCAAAATGTGTCTCCTCTCCAGAGAGACTGTAAATCAATGCTGGCCTTGTGGGCGATGGACTCCTGGGTCATCATATCCTGGCCCCAAGACCCTGGTCTTTTGCATGAGGTCTGGGGTGCCCACCCACAGGGAAGGGTCCAGTGGGGCTCCTGCACGGGCCTCAGGGAGGAGGAAGCCCATTCTGCCTGGGCCTTATGCATGAGCCTAATGGCTCAAGAGTCAACATTCTTTAGTCGTCTGATCAATAACTAAGCAGGACACTCCAGGGGAGTCTTAGAGATGGGAGAAGAGGGGAGAGATCAGCTGGGGTGAGGAAAGCTTGGCAGGGCAGCTAAGGACAAACCTGAGACTCCCAAGGAAGAAAAAAGTGGTGCCTAGGTTACCAGGGAGGGTCAGGGCCCATTCCATTCCTTCAGCAGAGTATATGATCTCAGGCCAACCTGAGAATGCTCAGGGGTCAGACAGTAGGATGCTCAGGCATCAGATGAGAGAGGTAGCGAGGCCTAGAATGTTCTGTGGTGGTGGGGTGGGTAGAGGACAGGACAGAAGTTTTCAAAATGTCAAGAGCAGTCATCTGGAGTGAGTTTGGCCATCTTTTTCTGGGCGGGGCCAAACATTTCAAGACTTGGGGGCTTTTTGGTATCTGTTCAGCTGTACTGTGCATGTGTGGAAGCCAGAGGTTGACACACAGTGTCTTCCTCCTTTGTCTCCATTTTTCTTTTTTGAGGCAGGGTCTCTCATTGAACTGGGAGCTCACTGATTGGCCAGGCTGGCTAGCCAGTGAACCCCTGGTTTCCTACTGTCTTGGCAACACAAGGGTTAGAGGCATGTGCTGCTGCTCCACATGGCTTTTTACATGGGTGCTGGGAATCTGAGCTCCAGTCTTCTTGTTTGTCCGGCAGGTGCTCCACTCCCCGAGCAAACTCCCCAGACCCCCCCCCATGGGTTTGTTATGATTATTTGACACGGTGGTGGTACAGTCCATCTGGACAGAGAGGTATGACAGTGTCCTGATTGAATAGGAGCCAGGCTGGGCTTAACCCTACACCTGGGCTGGATCCTTGTTCCTCAAAATGTGACCTGCGGCATCAGCTTTATCTGGGGACTTGTAAGAAGTACAGACTCTCAGGCCGCAGCCCAGATCTATAGCAGCAGATCTTCATTTGGATAGACTGAGCTCCCTGGGACTACTGGAGTTGGAGAAAGGAGTTTAAACTTATTGTCCAAGGATCCTTTCAGCATCTGGATCAACACACAGAAATGACAGGCAGTCATATTTCACCTCCACGTCAGGGAGCGTTCGTTCTCGCGCTTCAAAGCCTCTGTTCTGCAACAGGTGGCTAGGTAGGCGGTGAGCACCCTGCCCCTGGGACGTTCAAGTCAAGGCCAGACTCAGTTGTCCACAGAGGATGCGGGTGGGATAAACAGCCTCGTGGCTTTGTGCCCTCGCTGGGAGGCAAGCTGCCTGAATTTGAACCTGTGGACAAGAGGCCATTTCATTGATCTTTTTGGGGATCCTTTACCTGCCAAATGGGACAATCAAGGACTTCATAGGATTGTCCCAAGAATTAGAGAGAAGTAGAAGAGGTCCTTACCACACATGGAGTGCTCAGGGCCAGCTATTAGCTGGTTACCTAATTCTATGACAGATAGTCATGTTTTTTGGTTGGACTAGGGGCCTGCCTTTATGTGTGAAGTCTCCCCTTCCAGTTCTGAACTCAGCAGAAGGAGATGCTTTGGGGAACACCAGTCACAGCTGGTATGTTTTGAGTATTTGGTATGAGCCAGCCATTCTGAAAGCCTTGCTCAATGACGCAAATTCCTTTCAGATACTTGCTGGCATGGAAGAGCGTCAAGATTAGAATCTGCTGCCGTCCAAACGCTTGGCCTGTTTCAGCCTCAGAGAGTCAACTGGAGCCCAGAGATGATGTGCATGCGCAGTTTGTTACTGACAGATTTATGCCACACTGAGCGCCCAGAACTCCTCCAGAGCTGGTTAAAGATCTGCCTCCATCACTCGTCCACATCTCAAGGTCTCAGTGGCAGGAACATGTGCCTGCAGAGTTCCTAGGTTGCATCGATGGAAGGCATCCCAAGATTTGATGCTCTGTCCACACTGCTTTTGTGTATCTAGTCCGCATCTATGCATCTGGGCTGGAAAGAGGACTTGGGTTTCGCCATAGGCTTTGCTTGGGATTCTTATTATAGCTCCATACAGCTCTGTGGTCAGGGGGAAGCCTCTTGACCTCTGTAAGCCTCAGTTCCTTTTCTTCTGAAATGGAATGATTATACAGTGTACTCCACAAAGGTCCTGGTGAAGATGAAGTGGGAATGTCAGGGCACTCTGTGGCTTGCCAGGAGCTGTATGAATGATGCTTGTCGTTTTGATGAAATCCACAAGCCTCTTGAAGGCTCTTTCTCTCCCTCAGTACTGGCCACATTACAAGGGGTCAGTATGTACTTTATGACTATCAGAGGAACAAGAGACCTTCACCGAGAAGGAACTATTCCAGTGGAGGGAGGCCAGGCAGATTCCCAGGCCTGACCACCCCAGCACCCATCTTTGGCACTCGGGATGCGATGCTCAGGTCCCTCCAGCCAGTTCGCTCACCTTTTTTCCTAGCTGTAGCATTGGGTCATAAAAACCAACATGGAATTCTTTTCTGCCTGAAGGAGCCTTTCAAAACCAACATGCTGAATTTTGTTTATGGTTTCTGCGTATATTTTGCTTTCAAAAAGCGGGTGGAAAGAAAAGCAAAAACATCCGTTTGTGCCCAAGGACAGGACCCGGTAAAGCTCAGAGAGGAAGAGCCCTCTCTGACCTCTGAAAACCCCTCGCTCTACCTCCTTGTCCTCACTCCCCGACATACGATTTTTGATGTGCTCTGGTTAATTAATTTAAAGTGACGATCGTCTCAGATGAGGCTGTAAATTAGTTTCAAATGGCCCAGCCGGGGCCACCCACTACTGGAAGATCATATTGCAGTGAATACACCAAGGCTTGAACAACCCTCAACAGAAGGGGAGGGGAGCCCTTGAACCTCGAGTAAGAGCAGATTTCCACACTATCCTCACTGCAACCCTAAGAAAGTGGAAACAGATGGGTGGTGGCTTTGATAATGAGCGCAGCAATCAAGTTTAGATTTAAAAAAAAAAAAAGCTCAACCCGGCCCAAAAGGGATGGGTCTGACAATGAAACCCCAGACACATGATGTTCTGTTTAAGAGGCCATTGACATATTAGCTAGGAACAGAGTGGGTGCTGAGAGAAGTTAGCCTTGTCTCCTGGAGCACCCTCCATTGTTCCCTGGCCTCCGAAGGCAGAACACTCAGAGCCCTAATTGAAAGCACCTTGGGGCCTTTGGATTGGGCTGACGGTCATATTTCCCCTGGAAATCACTAAGTGTTCTCAGGAGAGCTGGCTGCTGCACGCTGCCAGGTCTGAGAGCAGAGCGGAGGCCCTTCTGGTTTTAATCGAATTAAGCTTTGGAGTTTGCCTTGCGTATATGTGATTTGGGGAGGGGCGCAGGGGTGGGAGTGGGAACAAGAGACCAGAGACAAAGACAAGGAATTCAATATCGAGAGAAAGAGAGAACTAACGCTGCTGCCATGGGCTTGGGCTCGGGCGGGCCTCGGTTTGGCGATCTGACTGCTGGGTGACTTGGGCCAAATCCCGGTATCTCTGGGTGAGGAGAGCAGTACATATATGTACTTGTGGGGGCCTGGGGTCCACTTTGGATGCCATCCCTCAGGCTGCTGTCCACCTTGGTTCTCTTGTTTTGAGATCTGGGTTGAGAGGACCAAACTCAGGTCCTCAAAGCTTCTGTGGCAAACGCTTTACCAACTGAGCCAAGTCCCCAACCCAAATCCTGATAAGCCTTGTGCCTCTGTCGTTTCATATGCAGAATGGGGACTGAACAGGCCCACTTTTAGGGGCCCTATGGGACTCGAGAGAGATGATAGGTGTACTGTAGCCATTCCTGGCAGATTCTAGTGACCCACCTGTCCATGTCTTTTCCCCTGGAAGCTCTGGTGATGGAATTGGATGGATAAAGGAGGAGGATGGCAGGCATTCGAGGTTTTGGACTCTGCTTCCTCCAGCTCTGCAACTTTCCAGTCCCAGGTTTGTGGGCTGGTTGTGTCTTCAGGCTGACCCTCCACCCTCTGTCCACCAGCCCAGGCTGTAAGGGGTTGCTACATATGGGACCGAGCACCCCCGTGGTTTAGCACCCACTTCAGGCAACAGCATACTCACTGCCCAAACTTGGCACCTGCTGAAGGAACACTCAATGGCTGTTGAGCCAGCCAATCAATACCTACAGGGGTTTGGACCAGGAAGAAAAAGCAATAGTTTTAGAAGGTATTGAGATAAAATCAATTCCCCCAACAACCCCAGGAAGTTCCTCTAAGGAGGCATTTGAAAGAGATGAATGGTATGGGTCTATGCCACGCAGCAGCAGGTTGTTGGAGGCCCCTGAAGGAGACGGCTTCAAACAGAGCACGGTCGTGGTTGGGCCCAGCGTACGTTTGCACATTTGCCAACTCAGTCATTTTGGAAAAAGCAGAGCTTCAGTTCTGTGTCAAGCCTCCTCTCAGGCTGTTTGCAAAAGCTGTTTGGATAACATTTTTAAGCACCCGGGGGGGACGGGGACAGGGACAGGGACAGGCTGCCACATTGGCGGGATATCCTGGGCCTCTAACAGGTGCCTGCACGCAGGAGATGAACGATAAATAATGAACAGCAAATGCAGGCCCTGTTCTCTTTTCTTTCCCTGTCACCAAGCCAGGGTGAACTCTGAGCTCTGACACCTTCCATTCAGAGGGTTTGATAGTCACCTTCCCCCAGATGCCGAGGCTGTGCTCACAGGGTGACTACGGCCTTTTCTGGGACCCTGCTCCCTATTCCTGGTTTTAGGGTAACCCAGACCAGATGATCTTTTAAAGTCCAGTTCTGTGTCGGCCTCCTGACTCCTTGCTTTGTCCCACCACACCAGGTTGACTAAAACTTGCTTCTTCTCCGGGGTCTCGGGGAGGGGCCTGCCACCAAATAAGAGCTTGGGCTCTGCAGAGCTGCAAAGGCAAAAAACCTCAGGCACAGGGACTGCTTGATGCTGGCCAGTGGCCCTTGCAAGATGGCAAGGCAGCGCCTGTGGCGTATTCAACCCCAAATACTGTCTCCTTTGGCTGCCAGAGCAGCCCCATGTCTCTCCTCTTCTCCACTCTCCCCATAAGCCCACATTAAAAATCTAGGCCTCCGAAGCCCTTAGGCAAAGGGGAGATCAGGAGGTGGGGTGGAGAGAATTCTTCCACCGTTTATCAGCAGGAGCTCTGGCAACGTTTTCCCTCCAGCCTTGCAAAATGTCCATCTGCTGGCTATCTCCTAGACTCCTGGAGCAGAGCAGTGCAACCCACAGCACTGAGTCAAGTTAGACGGTCCGGGTATTGTTAAAAAACGCTGACAAATGCCTCGCCGTCACCCAGTTTCCCCCACACTGCCAGTGCCTGCTCTAGCAGCTGGAAGGAATCTCCCCTTCATCTGCCGTGTTCAGTCTTTCACTAAGCCCCATCAATTTTGCCTTTGAAACTTCTTTTGTGTGGGTCCTTTCTCCCCTTTCCACTGCTAATCCCCAGGGCCTGGCTCTCACTCCTGCACGCCTGAGCTGCTCGGAGAACCTCTTGGCAGAGTTCCCTGTCTCTGGCCTCTGTGTCTTTAATGTATTCCACACGGTCAGGCCGCATTCATCCTTCCCAAGCTGTTTGCATTTAGGAGGCCTCGGTTCAAAGCCCCGAAGCTTTCCAGGGCACTTGGCATTGCCTCCGTAGCCTGCGCGGCTCCCTTGACCCATAACTTCTGCCCACGTTAGTAGCTGTGTTAGTTTCCTGGGGTGGCTGTAAGATGAACTCTGAGGCTTAAGACACCTGAAACTCTGTGATTCACAGTTCTGAGTCCGGAAATGTGTGCTGAGTTTTCAGGGGCCTGAGTCAAGGTGTCTCCTGATGCTTCCGTAGGAGGCTCTGGGGGGAGAATCAGCTTCCCCACTCTTCCTGCTTCTGTGACAGCCATCCTTACCTGTCTCTGGGGTCACATGGTCTATCTTCTCTCTGTAATGAAATCCACCTCTGCTGCCCCCTATAACCCTCTTATGGGGTACTTGTGATTACTTTGGGGCCAGAGTATTATTCTAGGATAATTTGCTGCTCTCAGTGCCCCCAACTTCCCCCTTTGCTGGGTGCCCTCGTTCACTTTAACTGCCTACTGGAGCCGCAAGAGAGGGAGTTTCAACCGAGGGACGGACAGCTGAGATCAGATTGGCCAGCAGGCCATGCCTGTGGGGGGGTTGTCTTTACTGTTCATTGATGTAGGAAGGCCCGCCCACTGTGGGTGGCACCATTCCCTGGGCAGGTGGTCTTAGCTGTGTAAAGAGCTAGCTGAACGTGAGCTGATGAGCAAGTCAGAAAGCAATGTTCCTCCATGGCTTCTGCTTCAAGTTCCTACTTCAGTTCTTGCCTTGACTCCCCTCAATGATGACTGTGACCTGGAAGTGTAAGCCAAATCAACCTTTCCCTCCCCTAAGTTGCCTTTGGTCAGAGTGTTTTCTCACAGCCAAGGAAAGGAAATCAGAATATATTGTGGGGGAATAGTTGCAGATTCCAAGTATTGGGTCATGGGTGTTTTGGGTGCTGTTGGGGGATGAAATTCAGAGGTGGGCAGACCCTATGGGGTTCTATTTTTGTTGTTGTTGTTGTTCATGTACTATTTTAAAGTTGGTGTCGATCTCTAGAGAAATAATAGAGGATGGTAACTGGGCACTGCCATTGAGATGCTCGTGGATTTGCATTCAGCCTCTGTCAGCACTGGACCTAGCTGTAGTCCAGAGTCTGGGAAGTACAATTTTCAAAATCAAAATCAAAAGCTGTCCTGGCTTTCTTTGTAGCTGACGATGACCTTGAACTTCTGGTCTTCCTGCCTCTCCCTTTCCTCTGGGGTTACAAGCTTGCTCCACACACAGCTCATGCTGTGCTGGAACTTGAACTCAGGGCTTTGAGAATGTTAGACAAGCATTTTGTCCACTGAGAATATGGCCCTGGGACTGAAGGAAGCCTTGTAAAGCGTAGGTCACTGCACAGCTTTACCTTTGTTTCTGTCAATAAATGTCCCTGTATGCACGGTCACTGTGACCTCAGCAATAAAGGGTTCCCTGTTGGATCCACGTGCATTGCTCTCCTAGGAGGAAATGTTAGTATCATCCCGATCCCAGGTGCAAACATCTCTGTGGCTCTGATCTCCCTCGGGACCTAGCAAGTTGAGCTTGGGTGGCAGGTATGCAGCCACCAGTGGATGACTGTTGTCACATCACTGTGTGACAGTCTTATGGGATGGATCCCTTTTAAGCCATCTCAGACTTTAGTTCATATAGTCTGATTTTAATGGAAGCATTTAGACCCCTTCCATAGGTAGAAAGTTAAAGATCTAAATGTTGTAGTGTGGGCTTATGGTGCGCGTGAGAGCTTCAGTATGTTCATACATATTTCTTGTGAACTTGTGACCATGACTCTTCTCTTCCCAAGTACTGGGGGTTGAAGCTGGAGTGGTATACCCATTGCACTCTACCACCAAGCACCAGCCCTCTTTGGACTTTTTATTTTGAGGCAAGGTCTCAGTTTCTCACGTTGCCCTTGAACTCATTCTGTAGCCCAAGCAGGCCTTGAACTTGAAATCCTCCTGCTTCAGTCTCCAGAGTATCTAGCATTCCAGGCCTGTACCACTAGGCTTTCCTGTTCCTTTGTTTACTCAGAGATGGTCTGACTGTGTAGCCTAGGCTACCCTTCCACCTTACCCTACTCTGGGATTGCAGGCAAACTTTCTAACATGGCCTTGAACCCCCTCATAGCTGTGGTTTCTCTCTCTCTCTGGTCTCTGTGCCTATATCCCTTGTACGGGTAAAGGTTGTCCTGAACTCACTTGATTAGAAAATAGTTTATAGCCATAGCATTCTGTGTATGTGTGTGCGTGTGTGTCCATATTCATATGTCTATGGGTGCGTGTGTGCACAGGTACGTGTGGAGGCCAGAGGCTGATGTCTGGTGTCTTCCTCTATTTCTCTACACCTTATATGTTGAGGCCAGGTCTCTCACTGAACTCAAGCTCACTTAGTCGAGTTGAGCAGCTTGTTCAAGGGATACTCGGGTGCTGACAGAAGAGGCAGGCCACCACCACACTTGCCTGTCATTTCCAACAGTTCTGGGGATCCCATCTCTGGTCCTCACACTGTGTGTCAAGTGCTTTACATGGTGAGTCATCTCCCCAGCCCCTAGCTCACGCCACGATGTTCTTAAACGGTGTGTTGTTTAAGATTTGCTTGAATGGAAACCTGAGCATCGCACATGTCTCTTTCTGTTAGCAGCTCGTGAGAGCAAGTAGATTATGGTGTCTGTGTACTTGGAATGCTATGAAAGATGCAGACTGTTCAGGATCACCGAGATGAATCTGGACCAGGTAGGAGCCAGCTCCCCAGTTCCCCATCAGCTCTGGACACCAGTCTCCATCTCTACCCCAGGAAGTGGAATTTGAAGGGAGGTGAAATTAAAAATGCTTTCCTTTCCTGCTGCTGTTTCCTGATGCTTCCTGTGAGGAAGAGGGCCTTAGACAGGCCTGCTTACAAGGTTGGCCCTTGGCTGGTGTCCCTGGACCTGGCCTTCAGCAGCGGCCCCTCCATTCCCTGAGTGGCTCCCTGGGCTTACCCTGTCCCAACAGGATGGCTCAGGTGGAATATCTGTCTTCTGTCTGGGCTCTGGAACGCTGGGGTGTGCTCAGCAGAGGACTCCTGTGACGAGTGTCCCACACTCTGAGCTCTGGATCTCCTGAGTGTCCCCGGTAGAAGACTGCCAAGTGTGTTCTTGTCACTTGTTGCCAGAAGATAAAGCGCTGCCATCTGGAAGAGGGGACCCCAAGCTTCCTCTAGACTTTGACCCAAGGGCCTTCTCTGCTGATTCTGCCTTAGAGCCTTTCATTGTATTGAATGAGAATCATGGGAACTGACGCATGCTGAGTCCCACAAGTCCTTCAATGAAATGACAAACTGGAGATTGATTGTGGGAACTCTGACTCCTCCACACCCCGTTTCCCGTGTTTCCTGAGCCCTGAACAGAGAGGCTTTGCTTTGGCCTTTATACTTGGGTGGTCCTGAATACCTGAATATCACACACACAACACATACACACACACACACACACACATACACACACACACACAAACAGACACCCCACATCGATACACACATCACAGACACACACACCACACATACCACACACACAAAACATATACACAACACACACGTATATACACACACCACACACAAACCACACATACAACATATGCACACACCACACACATACATACACACACCACACACATACATACACACACACACCACATACACACATACCACATTCACATACACACATACCACATTCACATACACACATACAACATACACACACCACTCACATACATATAATACAACACACACATACAACATACACAATTACACACAGCATACAGGGGCATCTGTCAGCTATGATGAGTTGCTCAGTACAGGTACAGCTCCATCTGTGCCTCCAAGTATGAGTTCCAACAGCTCTGGCCAGCCACGCCCAGGGAACCCTTCTTTCTACCCCTCCTCACCTTGCCCTGGGTCTTAGAAAACTGAATCTAATCCTGTGAAGACTGGGAACCACGCATCTCTGACAGCACCAGGAACAGGCTCTGCTTCGGAGAGCATTTGAGCAGATCAGAGAAAAGGCAAATTAATTAACCTGTCACACCCTTCTTCTCAGCTTGAGCGCAGCAGATTCTTGTAGAGCGAATCATTGTTTCCCAGTTGTGCCAAGCATTCATTTTCTTGTTTCTCTTCATGTTCCAGTGTCCTGCTCTGGAGATAAGAATTAACACGGTTTTCACAGAACCAGCCCACACTGCAGCAGATGCCACAGGACGGAATAATTTGCATTATACTTAAACATCCATCCTCGAAACTCAAGGCACCGTGGATGTGACACGTCCTGTCGCTGATTAGGTGGACATCAAATGCTAGAACTGAGAGTTACCTTACTTGTATACAAGTATTTGATATCTGATTAACTTTTGAAGAATTTGAAACGATTCAGTAAAGTACATTTAGGTTAAAATTTTTGCTATCTTATATGTGTGTATTAGCTTTAAGCCTTCAGTATGCACGCTACAATCTGTATAGCCCCAGAAGTTAGTAACTGAGTAAGGGACTAGGGTTGGGGGAGCAGGTGGATCTCCCAAGAAAGGGGAAATAGAATACATAGTTATGGAGACATTGGAGGATTAAATAGGGAGGGAGTGGAAGAGAAGGGTAAGGGAGAGGGTATGGGGAGGGACAACTGTATTTAAGACCCGCTCCATGAGATGGAACCCATGCCTGACTCTGCTTAGGAGGCCAAGACCTGAAACTGGATAGGCCAGGGACCTAAGGGCAACCCAGATACTATTGTTCTGATAAAGGAACATAGCAATAAATGACTCCTAATGACACTCCTCTGTACCCACAGACCAGTGCTACACTTACCATCATCAGAGAAGCTTCCTCCTGCTGTAGATGGGAACTAAAACAGAGACCCACAATGGATAATGTGGAGAGAGAGAGAGAGAGAGAGAGAGAGAGAGAGAGAGAGAGAGAGAGAGAGAGAGACCTTGGATCATCACTCCTAAATGGGATGTCTTCATCAACCCCTCCCCTAAGGGCTTAGGGAGCTATGCAGAAGAGGAGGTGGGGGGATTGTAAGAGCCAGCGGGGAAGCTGTCCTCCAAACACAAGAGGACTGATGCACATATGAACTCACTGAGACCAGGAAGAGGCACAGGGCCTGGGTGGGTTCAAGCCAGGTGGGTCCCAGTGCTGAGAGAGGGAAGTGGACACCGGCTGCCAGTCATAACCGAGGAGCTATCTGTATTTGACACCTACTTGCAAAGAAAAAAAACATTTTTATTCAGTGGAGTCTCCCTGGGTCTGTTAACCACACTTCAGGGCAGGCCCCATGCCCCGCAGAAGAGGCAACATAAGACAACTCAATGGTGGTTTTGGAGACTTTTGCTTCATATTACTTTGTTTTATGGTTTCCAATGCAATGTGTGTGTGTGTGTGTGTGTGTGTGTGTGTGTGTGTGTGTGTGTGTGTGTTTCTTGTGGGTTTGTTTGGTTGGTTGGTTTGAAAGAAATAGAATGGAGTTGGGTGGGTGGGCAAGTGGGGAGGAGTTGGGGGAGGGGAAAAGTGTGATCAGAATATATAGTATGAAATTTTTTTCAATAAAAAGGAAAGTTAAGAAAAAGTTCACCCAAAAACTGCATACATGGCTTTTTTTTTTTTCCCCTTTTTGCTATTTGGATCAATGTGATGGCTCATCGGGTAAAGGCACTTGCTGCCAAGCCTGAGGACGTCGTCAGTTCAATCCCAGTATCCACCTGGTAGAAGGCAGAGCTGACTGCGGTGTGTTGTCCTCTGACCTCCCTCCACATGCTCACTGTGGTACTCCTGGTACCCCTCCTCATGACACATACAAAATAAAAAGTGTTTTATGTCCATTAATTATAATGTGTAATTTGTTGTTTAGTTTTTTAGCAATGAGGAAAATCTGGGGGGATAACTTACTGAAATCCTGTTTGAAAAATAATTGTATTTTTCAACTTTCAAATGTATCATAAAATGTTTTAGAAATTGAACCATATTGCAGTTCCAGTCACATTTTATTTTTTTACTCCTTAGAGAAGTATTGCCAGTAGAATGAAATTTTGTGAAGTTGAACATTGGGCTGGAGAGATGCCTTGTGGGTAAAGTGCTTGCCATGCAAGCCTGAGAACCTGACTTTGGATCCCTGGCATCCACACAGAAAGCAAGGCAAGTTGGCCCACACCTGTATTTCTAGCCCTGGGAGGCAGAGACAGGACATGTACACATACATGCACACACAAACATGTACCCACACATTGCCAGACACACTTGGGCTTGCTGGAGTTCAGGTGGACGACTTGGAATCTGAGCTCTGTGGCTTCCTGCCAGGGCCACTGTGGCAATGGCCACCAAGCTTCTTTGACTGAGTGTCTGTCGCTGGACAATGAGAACACACATTCCCACTCTGTAGGCTGGTTGTGAAAAGTGGGGGCTTGTATTTAAACCTTTGCCCTGGGATATGACTTGATACTGGTAGACAAGGTCTCTGGATGTAGACACCGAGAAACAAGGGTCAGTGTGAGGCAGTCAGTGGAAGAGCAGAGATCCAAGGCAGGCTGACTCTGCTGCTGGTTCCCCCCCATACACACACTTTTCAAGCCCAGAAAAGGCAAAGATCCTCAGGAGTTGGTCTGCCCTTCTACCTGGGCCTGCACTGGGTGAGCACACCCTCCTAATCTGGGCCTGCACTGGGTGGGTACCTCCTCCTAATCTGGGCCTGCACTGGGTGGGTACCTCCTCCTAATCTGGGCCTGCACTGGGTGGGTACCTCCTCCTAAGCTGGGCCTGCACTAGGTGGGTATCCCTTCCTAAGCTGAGCCTGCACTGGGTGGGTACCCTCTTCTAATTTGGGCCTGCACTGGGTGGGTACCCTCTTCTAATTTGGGCCTGCACTGGGTGGGTACCCCCTTCTAAGATGGGCCTACACTAGGTGGGTACCCCCTCCTAAGCTGGGCCTGCACTAGGTGGGTACCCCCTCCTAAGCTGGGCCTGCACTGGGTGGGTACCCCCTCCTAAGCTGGGCCTGCACTAGTTGGGGTACCTCCTCCTAAGCTGAGCACCTGCTCACCTCCCGAGGGCCTAGCTGTGAGGATTTACAGCCAAGCTGGACCCACACTGGAGGTCTCCTTACCTGTAAGTTATTCTACTGGTAATTAGATTTCTTTCTATTGTGAGAAGCCAGCATGTGTAAATCCACAGGAACCTGGGACCAGATGATATAACGGTCACCTGGGCCTCCACTCTGCCTAAAATGCATCTTCCAGGAAAATGATTTCTCTGGGCACATAAGTTACTGCAGTCTCAAGGTAACCATCGCTCAGGCCCTGACCATTCCTGTAATGTCGTGTTCAAGTGATGGAGTGTTCACGGCTCCCTTGACAGTCCTCTGGCCTCGCCCTGCTCTGCTCTGAGGCAGGCACCACAGCAACACCTGCTGCCTCTGGAGACAATAAATGGACTGGGAGGGAGGGAGGGGGAGGTGTGGGGGAGGAGGGCATGCACTCAGTTTCCAGCTTGTTTTCCTTCCTGGGCTAGGCTGGCTCGAGTTCAGGGGTTTTAATGGTGAGATACCATGGCACAGATCAATGCCTTGCGCAAGGCACAAGTGAGCTACATATTCATTCCAGGCACACAGTAACAAATTCTAAAGGATCAAAGATCTGTGATAAATGTATGGAAGCATATATATATATATATATATATATATATATATATATATATATATACACACATATATACACACACACACACATATACAGGTACACATATATTTCTTAATGACATGTATATGATACACTTTTAACTTGTCTGTATATCTTAAAAGACAATGTAGAAAATTTTGTATTTTAGTATCTATGTACATACTTCTATTAGTCAATCTATTTATCATCTATAAGTCAATCAGTCAATCAATATCATCTGTCTGTATCTATCAATCTATCTTGAGTTAAAGAAGTCCTTTCCAAATCTGATACCGAACCCAGAAGCCACCCAAGAAGTTTGGCAGATTCAGACCCTTCAAAATTTTTAGAAGTCAGACAAAATTGTCTCCTCAAAGGCATCAAACTGAAGCCAGCACAGGGCAAGTGAGCTGATACTTGATGCCGCCCCTGATGACTTGAGTTCAATTCCCAGGACCCCTCTGGTGGAAGGAGAGAACTGACACCTGTAAGCTGACTTCTGACCTCCACATGTGCACATCAGTATGGACACACCCACATAAAACGAATTAAAATGTAATAGAAAAGAATCCCAAACATTAGCAACAGCGGAGGAGAAAGTCTGCTCCTACATAGTCTAAAAACGTATCCACACCATAGAATCCATCCCTGTAAATCCATGAGGACCTAAGCAAATTGTGTGTGTGTGTGTGTGTGTGTGTGTGTGTGTGTGTGTGTGTGTGTATGCTTGCGTGTGTGCGCACCTGAGTTGAGCAGCACACCCACCCACTCACCCTCCTACCCTCTCTTGCTATGAACAAATGGCTCATTACAGACGAAAATCATTTAAAAGACATCTAGCCTTACTAATAGCTAAAGGTATTTACATGGCTTAGTCAATGAAAAAGAATGATTACCTTTAAAGCTGAGCGTGAAGAAATGAGCAGTGTACACTGTTGCTGGGTGAGAAAAACTCTCCTAGTTTCTGGGACATAATATGAAGTAAGCATGTTGATTGAATAATCCCATGATTTCTTTTTTAGGAACTTGGTCTCCAAAACCTGCGACATAAATATGTGAAGGTATGTGGATATGGACAGACATTGTGTCATTGCTTTAAAAGCAAAATTATATAAAAATTTGATTTTTCAAAGGCTGGAGAGATGGCTTGGGGGCTAAGAGTTTGTACTATTGTTCTGGAGGGCCTGAGTTCTGTGCCAGTCATCCCATCAAGCAGCTTATAAGCACCGGTAACTTCAGTTCCAGGGAACCCGACCTTCTGTACTCTGCAGACATCTGCACTCACATGTGCGTACCCACACAGAGAGACACTACGTACATATAATTTAAAAATAAACCTCACAGTAATGTTCCATCACCAAAGAGCTAGGCTAAGTAAGTTATGCATGTACCTATGTATTTATGTTGCTTGAAAGTTTACAAATAGATATGGGTAATAAGAATGTATTAGTCACTTTTGCACAACGCTGATGTCAACAACTTAAGGTGTGGAAATATGTATTTTGTCTCATGGTTTCTGAGGGTTTAGCCCCTACCTGCTTGGCTGCAGGCACTTGGGCAGAACACCATGGTGGTGGGAACATGAAGTCATGAGAGCTACTCACATCCCAGCAGACAAGAAATAAGAGTGATATGGGAAGCAGCAAGGGATAATATGGCCCCAAGAACACTGCTGCTGCCGTCACCCCACCCCACCCCACTCCCACCATCACCCCTGCCACCCCACCCCATCCACCACCACCACCACCACCATCACCCGCTGCTGCCGCCACCACCCCACCCCGGGACCTACTTCCTCCAGCTTTAGCCCCATCTCCTGAGTTTCCAGACCCTCCCTGGGAGCCAAACACTCAAGTCACAGCCTGTAAGGGAGCACTACGCATTGAGATCATAAGGAAAGGGAGCATTACGCATTGAGATCACAAGGAAAGCTGTATTTCTGAGTCCTTGCCCTATGCTAGACAGTGTTCTAAGTTGATACGGCGTGTCTTCCTCGAACACTCTCCACCTTACCTTTTTCCCCTTTTCCCATGCTTTTATTAGTTCCTTGAGAATTCCGTACGATGTATTTTGATCACATTCACATCTCCTCCCATTCCTCCTAAACCCCCCCCCGCCACCCCCGACACACACACCACCCTCATGTTCTGCTTCTTGAATCCCTTCCACTGGAATGTGGTCTTGAGACAGGGTCTCTTGATGAACATAGAGAACACACATCCAGTCAGGCTAGCTGACCTGTGGGCTCCAGTCTTCTTGTTTCTGTGCCACCCCGCGCCCCAGTTCTGGGTCGTAGACGTGCACCACGGTGCCTGGTTTTTTATATGGCTGCTGGGGATCTGACTTCAGGTCTCTATGTCTAGGTAACAAGCACTTTACTGACCAAACTATTTCCTTAGCCCCTTGAATAAAGGTTTTTGACATGATTGACACATGGTGGGCCGTCACTATAGGAAACATGGTGCCACAGGCTGATGGAGGAGACAGGCCATCTCCTTCCTTCTAGATGCAGCTGCCTCTTGCACTGTCTGGCAGCTCTTGCTTCTCTCTCTGTTTCTTCCCGGTGCCATGTTCCCACGATACCCTACTCTAGCCCTTAAAACTGACAGAGCGAGCTTGGCAAGGTCGAGTTAGATATAGATGAAGGGCCCACAGCTAAGTAGGTGATTGCAGGGCACTCGTCCAAGATTGGAATCTGACCCATTTGCAGGTAGCTAGGGTCAGAGTCCAAAGAACCACAGCCATCCAGCCCAGAGGATGCTCTGGGACCCGCGGGCACATGGAGCTCTGTTCTGTGCAGCTGCAGGAAGTGTGGCATGGTCAGCACAAGTGGCCACCAAGGTCAGCACCCAAGCTTTCAGGAAGAGAGTAGCCAGGCCCTGGTGAGTCACAGGGCCATGGTGGTCATGCTTAGGTATAAGGCAGTGGTCCTCACCCCGTGATTTTGCTCCCGCTTGGCAATATCTGGAGACACTTTGGGTTGTCGTGATTGGGAGGGGTGCCCCTGGTGTTCATCAAGCAGAGCCCAGGGACTCTGCTGGGCATCCTACAATGTGCAGCATCATTTGGATTCACATCTCAGCAGTCAAAGTCTGGTCCAGACTGGTTCTCTCTGCTCAGTCTTGCAGCATGGGGAGTGGGTGCCCAGGGTCACTCTGAATAGCGAGTGACTGTTCTACAAGAGAGGCAGATTTCTCCAGGCTGGAGTGGGGAGGCCCCACTAGGTCTCCTGCAGCCTGGTGTCTCCCAGGAGCTGGAAGGAATTAAATTTAAATAATGGCTAACATCGAGAACTACACTTAACAGATGCTAAAGCGTTTCTTCTTGTGCTGGGGTTCAGTATAGACCCAGGGTCACTGTACCCCATCTCCCATTGTACAGGGATGGGGTGAAGGAAGGGGCCTGCACCTGCTTTTCATTCTCTCATGAAATGAGTTGCTTGTTCTGGAACTTTCCATGATCTCCCTTTGATCTGAACTGAACATTCAAACTGCATGGGATTTCAAGCTCTCCTGATTGAATCATTCCAGACCAGCTGCAGCACAAATGTGCTCTTTCTCCGATGCCATGGGAGAACCAAGATGAGTGAACTTGACCTGGGCGAGGCTGGCGTGCCACAGGAGAGGTTATGTGTGGGGTTTTTATACCTAACAAATATAAGGTTAGAGGGAGAGTGAGCACCAAAGATGAGCCCTGGGGGACAAGGACCAGATGTAATGGGCTGGGTCCTTAGTAACATGGTATGTCACTTGTTTCTCAGGATAATTCTTTAAAATATGGGTTTTAAAGATTTATTTTGTATTTGATTTACGTGTAAGTGTGAGTGTGTGCCATGTGCGTTCAGGTGCCTGCAAAGGCCACATGAGGAGGTTTTGGATCCCCTGAAACTGGAGTTGCAATCAGTTGTGAGCCAGGAGGTGAGGCTTGGCTGTCAGTGACCTAGGCAGGTGGGCTTGGGCTCTCTAAGAAAGCTAGCTGGGCATGAGCCAGGGAGCAAGCCAGTGAGCAGCATTCCTCCACGGTTCCTGCCTCTGGGTTCCTGCCCTGAGTCACTGCCGGACTTCCCTCAAAGATGGACTGTGATCCAGAAGATGAAATAAGCCTTCCCGAGTCCTTAAGTTGCTCTGGGCAGAGTGTTTTACCAAAGCAACAGGAAAGCAAACTAAAACAGAACCTGACCCCAGGTTTACCTCAGATCTGCCGAGCTCAATGGGACCTTGCTGAGCTCCTGAGTATAGTGGCTGTGTGTGTGTGTGTGTGTGTGTGTGTGTGTGTGTGTGTGTGTGTGTGTCGGGAGAACAGAACAACTTTCTGGGGCACCGTAGATGTAGCAGGGATACATGTGGATTGGATGAGGGTAGGTGGTAGGAAAACCATGGGCCTGGGGACATGAGCTGACCAGCTGCAGGCTGAGAGGAAGCAATGAGAGCAGGCAAAGGACTACTTCTCTGGGAACTGGGGACATCATTTAAAGGTGGACAAAAGCAGCCAATGACGCCTAGTAAGTGCTAAGAAGGCCTACGGAGCAGAGTAGGAGAGAAATAGCAAAAAGCATATGAGCCTTGTAACCAGAAATCGGATGTCCCATGTTAAAGAGCTGGTGACAGGCATCCCCTGTCATTCAGAGAGTACTCTGGGGCAGGATATACTGTTTAGAACCACTAGCTGTCATGGCATCTTTGAGTGAATTGGAGAGATGCGTTATAACTCTGGACAGGCGCCCTGGTCCGAGCAGGAAGGCACATGGTCAGAGGAGAGACAGTAAGGATGAGACCTGGTCTGGGACCGGAGCTTCTGCTTGGGATCTGTGAAGCCTACTACAGGTGTGCTAGAGGACGCCTGTAGAACAGGTGCCTGAAGGAAGAACCACCTTTCTCGGGGGGCCTGGCAATGTGTCCTTAGCCTTCCTCAAAAGATTTAAAAGTAGGAAGCGGGGGAATGCTTTTATTACACCCATTTAAGCCAAAGTCCGGGAGTGCCAGCCAGCAATGAAGCCAGTTAGAAACCTCTGAGCCCTCTATTCCAGAGTGGGGCTGCCCTGCTGAGATTAACAGGGGCAGGCTGTCTACAGCAGCTGTGCTGGGGTCATGCTATGCTGGGGTCACACTGTCCTGGAGGCAGGCTGTCCTGGAGTCATACTGTGCTGGAGGCAGGCTATGCTGGGGTCAGGCTGTGCTGGGGTCAGGCTATGCTGGGGTCAGGCTGTGCTGGGGTCAGGCTGTGCTGGGGTCAGGCTGTCCTGGGGTCAGGCTGTCCTGGGGTCAGGCTATGCTGGGAGGCAGGCTGTGCTGGGGTCAGGCTGTGCTGGGGTCAGGCTGTGCTGGGGTCAGGCTGTCCTGGGGTCAGGCTGTGCTGGGGTCAGGCTGTGCTGGGGTCAGGCTGTCCTGGGAGGCAGGCTGTCTTGGGGAGCAAGCTATGCTGGGGGGTTCAGGTGGAAGCAGTTGGCCAAGACGAGCCCTGACCTCACCCGAGGCCACACATTTGAAGGTTACTTCCAGCAGCGGTCTGTTACTTGTTTTGACATTCGTGTACACAGAACGCTCCTGTATCTTGTATTTGTTTAGATTCTGTTTCTGGTGCTTTGCTCTGTGTAAGTGTGTCCTGGTGTAAGAAGTGTGTCCTGGTGTAAGTGTGTCCTGGTGTAAGAAGTGTGTCCTGGTGTAAGTGTGTCCTGGCAGGGCTGAGCCCTCTCCTGCTCTGAGCTCGTCACTCTAATATATTCTGGTTGCGCAGTGAGGGAACAGGACCCAAGGCCTTGAACTAGGCAAGCGCTTTCCCAGGGAACTCTGTCCCCACCCCTTCCTAGCAAAGAGCATCCTGGGAGGTGGGGACTCAAACAGAATTCAGCAGCAGTGCCTTGTGGCTTGGCAGTGCTGTGCCTGGGTGAAATTACATTTCAGATCAATGAAGAAAACCCTGAGGATGCCATGTTGGGATCTCATTTTCATGCAGCTTAACACCAGTCATCTTCAGCTGTGGTATTTGTCTTCCTATAAAAGCTCAGACCCTACACACTTCCTCCCTATCCCCACACTCTGTGTGTGTGTGTGTGTGTGTGTGTGTGTGTGTGTGTGTGTAGGGGGTGATATATGTATATTATACGTGTATATGTGCTTGTGTGTGTGTTACATAAAATGTGATGTATGTGAGTGGTATGTGTGGTGTGTGTTCATGTACAGTATGGTATACGTGTGATATAGCATATGATGTGTATATGGTGTGTGTGTGGCATTATATGTATGGTATATAAAGGTGTGTGGAGTGTGTTTATGGTTACACGCATACTTGTCAGACGAGGCATAGAGTATTAGATGGAGTCAACCATGGACCAGGGTGGAATAGTCATTCTAGCCTGAGGAGTAATGGCTAAAGTTCTGGGACAAAACTGCAGCTGTGACCCCCACCAGGCCTCCGGGAATGTGGGTGGAGACAAAGGGCTCAGTCCACAGGAAGCAGGTGAATGACAGGGCAGTAGTTCTGGTTTCCTGAGCCTAGGCCAGGGTCTTCTTATTTACCATCTCTGCCTGTCTTTCCCTCTGCCTCTTCCTCTCTCTGTTCCCATCTTTTCTCAGTCCCTGGCTCTCGGTCTCTCTCTCTCTCTCTCTCTCTCTCTCTCTCTCTCTCTCTCTCTCTCTCTCTCTTTTTTCTTCATTAATTTGCTTTTTTTTGTGTGAGACAAGGTGTTACCGCATAGCCCAGGCTGGCCTGAAACTTGAGATCCTTCTGCTCCAGCCTTTCCAGGGCTGGGATTACAGGTACAGGCCACTCTGCTTGACCCTTCTCCATCTCTCTCATGAGCCTTTGTATGCATGCACATTCCTTTTCTTTTGACTCAGAAGAGCTGTTGGAAGAGGAGCCCCCAGTCCTTCAAAAAGACAAGGGACAGAGCCAGAGATAGCAGTGAGAACCCCGTTGCTGGTGCTCTTGACTCCTGGGGCTGATCATAGACAATGCAACTGCACCGCTGTGGCTTCTGGCTGTTGCCAAAAGGGGGTCAAGATGCTTTGCCAAGACCTGGCATGCATCTGCTGAGGTGTTTCAGAAGACATGAGTCCTTAAAGAGCCCCCCGCTAGGTGCAGCCCCAGGATTCTGCTTTACTGCTGGAGTGAAGGAGGCAGGTTAACTCCCGCACTACCTGGCTGTGAACGCCAGCAATGGTCACTCAAGTCTTACCCAGGCACAGGCACTCTCGGTCCCCAAACTCCCCGGCAGGCTTTAAAGAACTTAAGATTGTCAAGAAAGATGGGAGGGCTAGGTGTGGTGGCATGGACTTGCAATCACAACACTTGGGGTACTAAGACAGGAGGATTACTGTGAATTGAGGCCAGCCTGGGCTGCATAGACAACACCAGGTCAGCCAGGGCTACATAGCAAGATCCCAACTCATAAAACCCAAAAAGGAAAAAGAAGGGAGGAAGGGAGGGAGAAATGAAGAAAGGAAGGAAGGAAAGAAAGAAGGAAGGGAGGGAGGGAGGGAGGAAGGAAGGAAGGAAAGGAGGGAGAGAGGAAGAAAGGAAGGAAGGAAGGAAGGAAGGAAAGAAGGAAGGAAGGAAGGATGAGGACACATCCTTTCTTTTTAGTTCCACAGCTTCAGAGTCTCCTGAGGACAAGACTGGCTGACTGATGTGAGCATAGGAAGTAGAAGGAAAAGCAGGGACAGGAACTCAAGATGACGAGGAAATGGAGGAGAGACCAGAGTCACAGCCAGACCTCTGCTTTTGGTTTGTGTACTCTAGTCCATAACTTTGTTTTTAGGCGGAGACCCAGACCTATAGGCAAAGTGCCCCGTGCCCTGGAGCGGAGATGGCGGGGCAGCCATACAAAGGTGAGGCGCTTCTTCTATTGCCACAGTGGTCGGCTCTAGAGCCCTGGGAGGGATATGCTTCATGGTCTAGCCTTTCCTGGAAACAGTGCCCAGCAAGACCCAGGAGAAGGCGGGGGGTGGGGGGTGGGGATGGGGTGGGGGGGTAGTCACCTGCATGTTTCCCAGCCGATTCCCGGAAGTACAGAAGGGCCAGCAGTCCCTGAAGGAACTACAGTGGACTTCCTGGGTTATTTGTGCCAGAGAACTAGCCCTATGTTTGCCAGGCTTGAAACTGCAAACCTGGCCTCAGGGACTGGGACCGAAGGGAAAAAGCATGAAACACAGGAACACTGCATGGTTATGGTCGTGGTGGAGGATATGTGGAAATCTCAGTAAGGATGGAGGCTTTTCAAAGAGGGTATGAGTGTTAGTATGTGTGGACTCATGATCGTGTCTGTATGCATCTGTAAGTATGGATTTGTGTATGTATGATGATTTGTGTGAATTTATATATCTATACCTGTATGTTAGTAGATGTATTTATACATGTCTGTATGTGTTTATGTGTGTGCATTTGCAAATGTATGTATACATGCATGTATATACATATTTTTTTTGTTTGTTTTTGTTTGAGACAGGGTTTCTTTGTGTAGCCCTGGCTGTTCTGGAACTTGCTTTATAGACCAGGCTGGCCTCGAAATCACAGAGATCCACCTGCCTCTGCCTTCCAAGTGCTGGGATTAAAGGCGTGTGCCACCATGCCTGGCATCTGTATGCATGTTTGTGCATGCATGTTTGTGCATGCGTGTGTGTGTGTGTGTGTGTGTGTGTGTGTGTGTGTGTGTGTGTCGTTGTGGTCAGGGAAGAGCAGAGGCAGCCCTGTTGCATCTTCCTGTTCACCTCTGACCAGGAAGAAGTGTCGTCTCTCTTGATGACTGCCTCCAGCTGTGGAACAGTGGAGAAGACACACGGACAGAGCACAGCCCGCAGAAGTTCCTTCCTGTCTCAGAGTCTGGAAAGTGGCATGCCCTTTCATCTGCCTTTCTACAGATGCCTAACCTGTCGGTGTCACAGACCCTTTTCATCTCCCGCCATCTCGTCCTCACGTCTTCTCTTTGGTCTGTTTGTTCAGCTGCTTTGTTTTCTTGTTATTGCAGGGTCTGGCAGCCCCATGCTGTCTGTCCTTCCCCTGCCATGGCTGGACTCTCCCCCAGGCTGTCACTTTTCTCTCTTCCTCCCCGCTTGTGCTGGGCAAAGTGGCTATGCTGGCAGGGCAGTCCCTGGAGAGCCAGCTCTCAGAGGAGTGTTTGAGCTCTTGAATGGTTTGGCTCTCTGCTTTGTGTGCGTGCGTGTGTGTGTGTGTGTGTGTGTGCGTGCGTGTGCATGCGTGTGTGTGTGTGTGTGTGTGTGTGTGTGTGTGTGTGTGTGTGTGTGTCTAGACTGCTTTCAAACCCCCTTGCAGCTAAGGGACATCTGGCAGGGAAATGTTCTGAGTCCCAGCCTCTGTACTTCACTCCTGCAGGACTTCTCCTAACTTGGAGAATCCAGCCATCCTGTCTTACAAATTGGAACCTCTCCTTCATGCTGGCTTTGGTGACAACCACCAGATGGCAGGGATGGTTTTTATAGTAACTCATTAACCTCTTGCCATCCAACAATTAAGAAGACATTTCTCCGCTTTTGCTTGAGCTGCTCTATGAGTGATTTGGGCAGCCTGTGTTCATCATGTGAACCAGTTTGCAGCCGGAACCCCAGAAGGGGACAGAGTGGGAAGCAGCAAGCCCGAGAGTCACGAGTACCTGGGAAGTCCTACATTGCCTTTGGGGCCTTTTGGGAATGGAGCATAAGCCATGTTTCCTCTGGATGGAGAAATCCCTGTAGATTCCATCTGAATGCACTTAGTGGTGGCCCAACGTTCTTTCTCTAGGTCAAGAGACTTGTCCAAGGTCACACAGGTAAGGACTGGCAGCACCTGCTGTGTTCCAGTTTTCCTTTGTCTTCTGGAATATTCAGGAACCATGCTCACACAGTGGATGCTCTGTTGGTCTGCAACACCCAGTGGTTTACTCAACATGCAGTTCAGAGCATCTGGATAGATAGTACAGCTTGAGAGGTAGGACCTCCCTGCTAATCAGCATGCTCTACACTCCCCAGGGATAGCCAGCCCTCTGCCTCAGTGTGGGACTGAGAGTCACTGAGTGAGTACATGGCTCTGTGACCCCATGCTCCAGCTCAGAACTTAGCTCTCACACCTGACACATCCCATACACCATCCACCCAAGGCATTGGGGCTCTCAGTTTTCATTTTCCTTGGAGCTCAGCAGAACCCCACGGCCTCTTGACAATGGTTAACAGCAGGCTTCGCATCCATTTTCCCTGGCTAATGGTGCCATGAGGCATGTCTCCACTCACCTGCCATTGAAGTGCTCTGTGAACAGCAGAGTTCTGTCATTCTGGTGGAGAAGATGTGAAGGTACCCTGCCTAGTCCTTTACCACACGCACTTAAAGAGAATGCATGCTCTGTGGATGTTGGGCAGAATATTCTACAAACAACAGATCTGACTGATTGATAATGTTGTTCAGTATATCATTACTGATCTTCTGTTGATTTGTGATGACAATTAAGAAAGAAGTGTTGAACTGTACAAATACAACTGTGGGTTTGAATATTTCTCCATTCAGTTCTATCAGTTTTTCTTTTATGTATTTTGCAGCTCTGTTGGTAGATGCATATGTGTTTAGCATAGTTTAGTCTTTTTGGCAAAGTGATCCATTAATCATTAGGTTGTGCCTCTCTTCATCTCAAGGGATGTTTCTTGTTTTAAATTCTACTTTGATATTATTACAGACTATTTGACTATCTGAAATGTAATTTTTGCATTTCTACCCTTTTCATTATCTATATTTTTCTTTCTTATAGATGGTAGATAGCTTTCCATTTTTGAAAGACGTTTGTGCTGGGTATAGAATTCTGTGTTGATTTTTTCCTTTTAGCTCTTTAAAGGGTATTTTACTATGATCTTTGGTTTCTTGTAGCAGGAATCTTGGAGAGTCTTATTAATAAAATCAAACCTGAGGCCAGTTATTGGAGCGAATGCTGGAAGATCAGAGAAGCAGAACAAGCCACAGCTAACCTCACCTGGCCAACTTCTCAGCTGATCTTGTTTCCTCAGACTGGAAGCCTCTGAGTCCTCATCCAGAGTGAATCTCAGCTGAACTGCTGCTAGAAGCCTGAAAGCTTAACCAGCCAAATGCTTTTAGTTTCTGGTCTTCACGCCTTATATATCTTTCTCTTTCTGCTGTCACTCCCTGGGATTAAAGGTGTGAGTCACCATGCTTGACTGTATCCTTGAACACATGGATTTCTGCCTTTGGAATGCCAGGATTAAAGGCATGTGCTACCACTGCTTATTCTCTATGTTTAATATTGTAGTTGTTCTGTCTCTGACCCCAGATAAGTTTATTAGGGTGCACAATATTTCAGGGAACACAATACCACCACAGTTTCTCTCATCTCTGATGAGGAATCTATGGTCAACTTTTCTTTGTTCTTCTGTATGCAATGGGTCTCTTATTTTCTGATTGCCTTTAAGATATTTCTGTTTATCACTAGTCTGATTATGATTTGATTGTGACATGTGTTCTGATTTTATTCATACTTAGTTTAGAGTAAGTTGAGATTCTTGTATCCAGAATAATACCATTTAGAAATCATACTTGGAAAGTTTGGGCCATGTTTCCTGACATGTTTACGCTTTCCTCTTGCCTTCTGTCATCACAGGACTCTAGTTACCTGCATGTTAGCTCCCTTGTTGTTCCACAGATCATCATCGCTCTGTTCATTCCTTTCAGTCTCTCTTCTGTTTCATTTTGCAGCTTTTATTACTGTGTCTTCAAATTTAATGATGATATAAGAAGATGTATGAATGTATAAATCACTCCTAGTGTCTATTTCTCTGTCTCTGTGTCTCTCTGTGCCGGTGTTCTGTGTCTGTCTGTCTGTCTGCCTCTGTTTGTCTTTGTCTCTCTGTCTCTGTGTCTGTCTGTCTGTCTTTGTCTCTCTGTTTCAGTCAGCATCTCTCTCTCTCTCTCTCTCTCTCTCTCTCTCTCTCTCTCTCTCTCTCTCCTGTGTGTGTGTGTGTGTGTGTGTGTGTGTGTGTGTGTGTGTGTGTTGTGGGAATAGATTTGTAGTTCTATAAGGCCATTCTCCATGACCCCCTCCCATGTCCCTCTCAGCCCCACTCCTGTCTTCCTGGCTTCACTCCCTCTTGCTACCCTGAACATCAGATTTTTGCTTTCTCCTCCGAGAAACAAACCCCTTCCCCAGGCCAGCTGTGACTTGTGCATCTCCTGTCATCACAACTGTCTGATGGGAGTTCGTGGATTACATCTTGTTTAAAGGAGAGAGTTGATCACTGTACCCCTTTCCTCAAAGGGAGAAGTACCCAACTTGGTCCCTATCATCTACCTAAGAGAACCCAGTGCAGTGAGGGATGGGAATCCAGACCAAGCAGGATCTCCAGGCTCACAGGTGCTGATCCTTGGCAATAGGTGCAGGCATTTCCAGGAGACACAGTGTGGAGACACAGTTGCTCCAAGTTCATTTTTTTTTCCATCTGAGATACTGTGTTTGCCACTTTCAGAAGTTCGGTTTCATTCTCCCTTAAGACATCTTTCTATGTGTCCTGCTCAGGTCTTCTTCATCTTCTCAAACATACAGTGTGGTTATAATAGCTGTTTTCATGTCCACATCTGTAGCTGGAGAATTTTTCTCCAGCTCCCACTGCCAAGTCCCGCCAATCCTGGAGCCCACTTATAAAATAAACACACAGACTCTTATGTTATTTAAACTGCTTGGCCATTAGCTCAGGCCTATCATTGTCTAGCTCTCACTCTTATATTCAGCCCATTTCTATTAATCTTTACTTTGCCACGTGGCTCGTAGCTTACCGGTACTTTACACCTTCCTTGTCTTGGCAGTGGCTCCAGCCAGTCTCCCTTTCCTCCCTCCTTCCTCAATTCTCCTCTCTCCTTGTCCCGCCTATACTTCCTGCCTGGTCACTGGCCAATCAATGCTTTATTTATATAGAGCGATATCCACAGCACACATCTGCTAGTTCAATCATCAGTGTCATTTGGTATTGGTTGATTTTTTTTTTCTCCTGGCTGTGGGTCAAATTTTCTTTTCCTTCTTCTTTTACACTTATTTTTATTACTTTAAAGTGTGTGTTTGTGGGTGTTTTGGTGTATCTGTGTGTACACATGAGTGCAGTTGCCTGTAGAGGCCAAAGCCCAGGATTCCCTGGAGCTGGAGTTGCAGGTGGTTGTAAGCTGCCCAACAAAGGTGGTGGGCACTGAACTTAGGTTGTCTGAAGAGCAGTACACACTCTCAACCACTGAGCCATCTCTCCTGCTTCATGGCTTTAAAGAAAAATGGGTTCTGGGGATTGACCTCAGGCCCTGGTGCTTGTAAGGCAAGCACATTACTGACTAAGGCATCTCCTCAGTCCTGTGTAGTAAGTTTTGAAACCAGGAAATCCACATCTTCAATTTTTTTTCAAGATTATTTTGCCTATTCTGGTCCTTCAGAAGTTCCTATATGAATTTTACAATCAAGTTGTCAATTTTTTCAAAAATAAAAAAATACACAATATGAGTTTAGGTAGAGCTTGAATTAAATTTGTGTATTCATTTAAGGAATATACCTCTGTTATTAACAATATTAAGTCTTCCACTCCATGAGCACAAGATGCCTTTCTGTTTACTTGGAATTTTAAAAACAAATTCCCAATAGTATTTTATAATTTTCAGTGGGTAAGCCTTGCACTTCTTTGGTTAAACTCATTGTACTTAAATATTTTAAAATATTTTTTTATTAAATTTTGTTTAAATATTAAATACTTTTAAGCATTTGTTTAAAATTTGGTAGATGAACTTTAAAAAAGGATTTATTCTGTTTTATGTATACGGATAGTTTGCCTATATGTATGTATGTGCACCACATCATTTAGTTCATTCCAGAGCCAGAAGGCATCGGGTCTCCTGGAACTGGAATTGCAAAGGGTTGGGAGCCATCCTGTGGGTGCTACAAATTAAACCTGGGTCCTCTGCAAGAACTGCAAATGTTCTTAACTACCGTGCCATCTCTCTAGACCCACATTTTGTTATTTTTGCAATTTACTATTGCAAATAAAATTTTCTTAATTTCATTTTCTAATTGTTTGTTGCTGGTTTTGTGATATGGCTTTTGTATACTGGTGCAGCTTCAGTGAGCTCGTGAGTTCTTACAGCACTGTGAGCTGTCAGGCCGTCTGCGTGTGTCACCCCATCATCT
The DNA here is from genome assembly GCF_949786415.1 of Peromyscus eremicus. Taxonomy (NCBI): domain Eukaryota; kingdom Metazoa; phylum Chordata; class Mammalia; order Rodentia; family Cricetidae; genus Peromyscus; species Peromyscus eremicus. Next base: position 55,424,905 of record NC_081422.1, read on the forward strand.
ATGAAGTATTTCTCTTACCTGTTTTCCTTGCAAGGCTGGGTGGAAGCAATGAGAGCGGTGTATCTAGGAATTTTTGACTGTGTGCTGAGCATTTCCCCCCCTTGGTGAGTGTTCCATTCTGCAACATCCCTTTATTTATCGTAGAGCTTTGTTCTAGGGTTGCAGTTAACTTCCTTGTAGCCAGCTTGATCCTTTCCAATTTTGCTTTTAAGCTTTCTTGACCAAAGTCCACTGTGGCCTTTGTCTAGGGCTAATTTGTTCCCCCTCATGAAGGTCATGCCTTTCTGAGGAATTCTTGTTTTGTTTTAGGAATTTAATCATTTTACATTTAAATTAAAATTTCTTTCTTTTGCTACATGGGTACTGTAGTCACATCACTTCCACACCCCTTCCTCCTCACTCTAACTCTTCCTGCATCCTCCTCCAGTTCCTTCTCCAAGTCATGACATCTTCTCTGCGCTGAGTCCTCTCAGTGATGCTTCTCCTACACGTGTTTAAGGTATCTCATTGTCGTCTCAATCTACACTTACCCAATTAGTTGTAATGTTGAAGTTTTCAAATTTACCTGCTGGTCATTTGTATTTATTGGTCTTTTGCCCCCTTTTTAACTGCCTTTTTGTTTTCTTGCTATTGTTGCCGAGGACAGGAGGAAGGAAAAGTGTAAATGAGTGTAACTGTCACAGAAAGCCACCCCAGGGGGTTCCTCACAGACAAAATCATGCCGTGGCATATAGAACCTAATGAATCAAAATCAGTATCAAAGAGATCATGACTCTAGAATGTTTATCACAAAAGTTTTCATAATAGAGCTTCCAGTGGTGGGACATGCCTATAATCCCAGCATTGGGGAGGTAGAGGCAGGAGGATCAGGTTCCTGTACAAGGTCATTCTTAGCTACATAGCAAATTAGAGGTCAGATTATGTCTCTAAAACAAACAAACAAACAAAACCACAACTTTATTTTACCACAGCAGCTAAGAGACAGTATCGGTCTAGGTGCCCATCAATGGATAATTAAATAAAGAAAATGTAATATACACAATGGAAAGCTAGTCATTCATAGAAAAACAGGAAATCTTATCATTTGCAAAGGACATGAATAAGCCTTGAGGACATCACGCTAAGAGAAATAAGCCAGTCATAGAAAAACAAATATCACATAACCTCATGTATATATAAGACTTTATTAAGTTGATCTCATAGAAGTAGGAAGTGGAATGGTCTAGAAGGGTCCAGAGTTGTTGGGAGAAGGGGGAGATTAGCCAGCAGATATGAAAACTCAGTTAGAGAGATATCCATTGACACCATGTTGACTATAGTTAATAATATACTGTATTCTTTAGAAATGCTAAGGAGGCCTATAGAGTGTTTTCATCCCCCAAATCATAACCATGTGAAATTCTGGATGAGTTAATTAGCTACATTTTTGGTATCCCCGAAGTACATTTTGGAACATAAAGTTGTATACAAATCATGTAAGTACTAAATAAACAAATGAAAAGCTAGAGTTGGATTCTTCATGTTCTTTTTGTCTCAAGCTGCAGACTCCAGCTACACTGGCTGCTCTTCCAGCTTTCTCTGGAGCTTGAACTAACGCTAAGCTGATGTGGGTGTCCCCGTCACCTGTATCAAATGCATCGACAGTCCAGATGCTTGGAGCTGAGTGAGGGAGAAGCAGGAGAGGTGAATGGAGCTGCCTGGTTGTTAAACGTCTCCATCACACCACCCTCTCCCTTCTGACCTATGAACCTTCCACAAGGTGCCAGGATGCACCAGAACCAGCCAGGACACTTGAGGGTTACAAAGCCTTGGAATTCTCTACGCACACCCTGCCTGCGTCATTACATCCTTGGACCTCAGTGTTCTCACTCACTTACAAATGTACAGAGCAGGGTCCAAAGTCATCTGGGACTGGCCAGCTCTGTTGTCTAACGTGGTGGGCTTTCTGGGCTCTGCCTCTGCCCTGAAACTGGAGGTCCAGTCCTTTGCCCCATACAGCTGAGCCCCAGGGAGTCCTAGAAGCCAGTGAGAATGCCCCAAGTGGAGGTAGCACATCGGCACGTCTGTGGTCACAGGTAGAGGGTAATAAGAATCATGTCAATGGTAACACCTGTGTGTTTTAGAGAACAGACATTCTCTAAAACTGTGTGAAGGACTCTGAAGGAAGGGAGGGAGAAGCGGAGGCTCCTTTGCATTGTCTAGGGCTCCAATGACAGCAGCACTTGAAGGCAACAGCCTGCTCTTCCACTGATCTCCTGTGCAACCTTGAAGAAGGCACTTGATCTGCTGAGCTCTGAGCTCCTCTGCTCTAAGGCTGGATGAAAAAGATGTACTATCAAAAGATGTGCTGTCCGCCTGGGCTAGGTCGGCTTAGACTTGACTTTCAAACTCGACTTTCAACTTGAGATGAGATCTCATGTGCAATTCATACACACAGAGACACGCACACATTAATATGTAAAAAGAGGGTGAATACACTGATAAAAGCTTAGGGCAAGGGAGTGATCCCCAGGCAGTCTGCTCATGGTGACGACTGTGCACGTCCTGCTTGACTGTGGCAGGAGCTTGGCTTGAAGGTGACTGGTGGAGGGAAGGAGAAGAGAGGGTTTTAGGGGTGAGGAGGAGCAAACAGGCCTTTGCTGGAGGGACTTAGAATTCTCAACTCACTGCCCAGCCCCTTCAGGGCATGCCTACCTTCATGCCAGACACTGCCAGGAAGCTCAGCCTCCCTAGAGTCTGTGCCCAGTGTAGGAGACATTCATCCCAGCCACCCCAGCCCCAGGAATCTGTCCAAGCAGTAACAGAGCTGAGGGGGCCTTGGCATCGGGTAGGAGATAAATACCACTCCACAGAGGCAGCTAACACCAAGGAACACGGGGCTGCAAGAGCCTGTCTGCCCACAGCCTAGGGAGCAACGCCCTCCCCAGGAAAGGCATGGGTGTCAGAGTCTCCCTAGGCTGTGGGGAGACAGGCTCTTCCAGCTCCTTGTTCAGCTGTCAGCTGGCCTGGGTGCCCTAAAACCCTCAGAGAAAGAAAAATCTCTGCCTTCCCTCCATGTGCTGGGTTCTGTTTCCATTCAGGGCTCCGGAGACCTGTACCCAGATGCCTCATGGAAAATCTTAGTGAGGGCATTTACAACCACATGTCTTCAGTCCTGGAAGATATGCAAACCTTCAGATCACCAAGTGAGAGCCAGCCTGGCCCAGGAGCAAGGCTGTGGATTTCGGAAACATCCCAGCTTGGTATTTGAACTCTCTGCAATGTGACGCTTCTTTGTTTCATCCTCTGTGGAGGACAGATGGTCAGATTGTTAGCGCCCTCTAAATGGAGACTCGGAAACATAGGCCTGTTATTGGGTGGGGTTTCATGGATGTGGCCTCCTAATGGGAGTTTAATACTCTGGGTGTTAATTAGGGGATGCTCTTAGCTGTAGAACAAGGAAGCAGGCAGCAATCGGCTTAAAAGGTGGACTGTAGGGGAGTTCACCTGCAACCCAAGTCTGATCCTTGTGGCGCTCTGGGGCCAATCTGCCCTTCTGTCCCTGGGAAGAGTCCCCAGAACAATTCTTAGGTGGATAATTTGCTAGAGGAACAGAGCTCAGTGCAGTGACGCAGGTGGCCACAACTCAAAGCAGCAGAGGAAAAGGCAAAGGATGGAGTGTTTGGTCCCATGGAAACCAGGACTCAGCTTCCAATATAGTAACCCAGGCCATGTTTCTTCCCTACAGCAGTTCATTGCGAGGTCATGTGTGCGATGGTGCCTGCGGATAAGCTCCTTGGAGACTGTCTTAGTTACCTTTCTTATTGCTGTGATAAAATACCCTGACAGACGCAGCTCAAGGGAGAAAGGGCTTATTCCAGCTCACTGGTGGAGACTACAGTCCATCACAGCAGGGCATGAAAACTGCAGGGGCTTGAAGCGGCTGCTGATACCACTCCTAACCTCAGCACACAGAGAGCCACGGATGAACGCTACGGTTCGGTTTTATTTCTCCATTAACACTGCCCAGGACCGTAGCCAGGGGATGGTACCACCCACAGTGGGCAAGTCTAGCCACCTCAAATGAACTTATCAAGTTAGTCCTACATAGGCACGCCAAGAAGCCCATCTCCAAGGAGATTCTAGAAAGCTGAAGGGATACCACTGTCTCAGAGACTGAGGGCCCAGGGCTTCTGCAGGGGCCGTGAGGTGAGGGCAGGGCCTGTGTTTTTACTTTTCTGTTGCTGTGATAAAATGCCAAGACCAAGGCAATTTATAGAAGAAAGAGTTGTTAAGTTTACAGTTCCAGAGGGAGTGCCCATAATAGTGGGGGGGGGCGGGGCGGGGAGGCTTGGCATCAGGCAGCTGCAGGAGGAACCTCATCTTCAAATCCAAACAGGAAGCAGTGAGCAAATTGGAAGTGGGGAGAGGTTGTACACTCTCAAAGCACCCCCCACCCAGTGATATACCTTTTCTAGTAAGACTCCACCTCATAAAGGTTCCATAACCTCCCCAAACAGCGCCACTAAGTGAGGACCTAGTATTCAAATACTGGAGCCCGTGAGGGACATTTCTCATTCCAACTCCCACAGGGCCCATAGTTCAGGCACTTCTGTCTGCCCTTCCCTGTACCCGAGTGTCAGGCTCCCAGAAGAAAGCCATGCACACTGTTGTGCTTAGATAGTTGGGGTCTATGAGCCATCTTCATCAGGGAATGATGGGAAATGCCCCCAACCCGGAGTTCATATAGCGTATCAAGGAGCCCTTTCCTGGAGGAGGAGTTTCTGGAGGCTGTGATGACTGCTACAATTCTCTACCTCCATTGTCATTGAGTGTCATTCTCCAGGTAGAGGGTTGTAGCCTTGGGTGTGACCCACACCTTCCCAGCTGAGGAAACCCAGCTACCTGACCAGAGTCTGACCCCTAAGACCTTCCTTGAAGGGGACTCGGCATATAAGCGTAGCTTGCAGACATGGGGAGGAGCCAGGCTGTGGAAGGACAAGTCTCAACCGGTGGACATCTGGCACCCTTAGATGTCACCTCATGTGGACTCTGGAGAGCTCAGGCAAGAGGAAGGTGCATGAGGGCTGAGGAATTCCCTCAGATTCCTGGTGATGTTTACCTATCAATCATTTAAAGGACTTGGATGGTGAGGAAGAGAGAGAGGGTAGAACATGTGTTCAAAGGGGACAGGGAGACAGTGCCAGGAAGACGGACTGTCTATAGGTACAGATCGCCACAGTGGAGCAGAACCAGACATCCACGCTGAATTGGGTAGCTCTCACCCACATTTTCCATACTCTGAGGGTTTAGAGACATTAGCTGGGTATCAGTGTGACCTCGGGCTGCTCTGTCATCAGAAAGATATAAGGGAACCGAGGCAGGGACAGAAGTGGGGAGGCCCTGGGTGAAACAGGCAGGGAGTGAGCCGAGTGGCTGCAGGAGCAAGGGGCTCAGGAATGGCCCCCACAAGCAACCTTTGATGGCATTAAGCCAAGGGAACTGAGTGATCCTGGAGTCTGATCTCAAGTGATCTCCTCTAGAGTCTAGAGTCTCCCAGGGCTGCAGAATTCTGGGTTGGAGAGCACTGGACAGTGCTCCCACCCTGCATCTCTGCCGAATCGCTGGCAAGTTTCTGCTTGCTCCTCTCTTACAATGGGGGAGCTCACTACCTCCTGAGACTTGTGCACAGGGCTCAGCAGGCTCCCAACCTTCCCTCTGCTGAGCTGGGATCCACTCCTTTACTCCTTCCTGGCCGGATCCTGATTTCACCATTTGGAGTGATACAGAGTCAGTTTAAATGTGTGTGGTATGTGTGTGTATACGTATGCACATGAGAACACAGGTACGTGGACACATGTGTACTTGTGTATGTGGAGACGTTAGGCATCTTCTCCATCTTATTCTTTATTACATTAATACATTAATAATTGTGTGTGTGTGTGTGTGTGTGTGTGTGTGTGTGTGTGTGTGTGTGATATACATGCCATGGACTACATGTAGAGATCAGAGGACAGCTTTCAGGAGTCTGTTCTCCCTTTTACCTTGTAGGTCCCTGGGATTGAACTCGGGTTGTCAGGCTTGGCAGCACGTGCTCTCACGGAACCAGCTCTCCACCCTATTTTTTGAGACAGGGTCTCTCACTGAATGTGGAGCTCATGATTAGTTAAGCTGGCTGGCCGTCAAGCCCCAGGAATCCTTCCATCTCTCCATCTCTGCCTTGCCAAGCACTGAGGTTGCAGGCACACCCCACCACCCCAGTTTTTTTTTTAATGTGGGTTCCGGGGATTGAACTCAGATCCTCGTGGTTGCACAGTGAGCATTTTACCATCAGCACTGCCTTCCCAGCTCCACAGGTTACATCCTGATGGAACCATGAGCAGCTGTAGGCTTTCTCGGGACTCTTGGAGCAGCTGGCCCCTGTTCCTGCTTTCTATTGCTGGGATGAACACCGTGATCAAAAGCAGCTTAGGGAGGGAAGGTTTATTTGGCTTGCACAGTCTCATCCCAGTTGATCCTTGAGAGAAATCAGGGCTAGAACTCAGGCAGAAATGGTGGCAGGAATCGTGGAGAAGCATCACTGACGGACTCGCTCCCCATGGCTCCACCCGTTTGCTTTTTTACACACCAGCCTGGGGGTGGCATCACCCACAGTGGGCTGGGTCCTCCCACATCTATCGTTAATCAAGAAAACGCCCTTAGCCGGGCGGTGGTGGCGCACGCCTTTAATCCCAGCACTCGGGAGGCAGAGCCAGGCGGATCTCTGTGAGTTCGAGGCCAGCCTGGTCTACAAAGCGAGTTCCAGGAAAGGCGCAAAGCTACACAGAGAAACCCTGTCTCAAAAAACCAAAAAAAAAAAAAAAAGAAAGAAAACGCCCCACGGGCTTACCCACAGGTCAATGTGATGAGCCATTGTCTTAGTTGAGATTCCCTCTTCCCAGATGACCCTGGTTTGTGTCAAGTTGAAACAACAACAACAACAACCATTCTGCACAGTCCCTCTGTCCAATCTGTGGTGCCACAGGGGCACCTCCATAGTGACGAGACTGAGAGGGAGCCTCTGGAGCCTGGCTGCCTGGGCAGGAGCCTCATCTGTGCCCTTGCCTGTGTGCCCTCTGTGGGTGTTACAACCTGGCAGCACCTCTCCTGTGGGGTGGCAAGGGTTAACTGACTTGATAATAGCCAAGTACTCAGAGCAGGCTCCATGTGCCACCTTTAGCTGCTGCTTAATAGTGACTTTAATAGTGACTTTAATTGCTGCTTGGCCACAAGGGGTGGAGCTGCTGGGCTGCTACCCACAATTAGGCAAGAATAGCCAGCAAGACTTGCTGAGGAGAAAGGCTTTGCTTGTGAACGAAAGCCACCAACCTCGAAAGTTCCCCAGCCCCCCGCCGGCCCCCTATCCCCCACCCATCACCCCACTCCCCTCTCTCTGCCTTTGTAACCTGTCAGCCTCTGGCTGTCTCCAGCTCCGCTGAGATGCACTTACCTTGTGCAGTCTATTTATTCAGTTACTGGCAAGGTCTTAGGTATCCCTAGCTGGCCTGGAATGCTTTGTGTAGTGGAGGAGGAGGATGACCTTGAACTTCTGATCCTCCTGCTTCCTCCTCACGTGCTGACGTTACTAAAGGGTACCAACACGGCCACTTTGTGTGGTGCTAGGAATCAAACCTGGGGCTTAGTGTGTGCTGGGCAAACCTCTGCCGACTGAGCTACATCCCTAGCCTAGCCTCACTCCCTTTAACGTTTCTTTCTTTTCTCCACCTCCCTCCCTTCCTCCCTCTGTCAGTGTCTCTCTCTCCCTCCCTCCTTCTGTTCTTCCTTCTCTCTCTTTCTCTCTCTCTCTCTCTCTCTCTCTCTCTCTCTCTCTCTCTCTCTCTCTCTCTCTCCTGTTGTTTTGTCAAGGTCTTACTATGCAGCCTGGAGCTCTCTGTACAGACCAGGGTGGCCTTAAACTCAGAGAGCCATCTGCCTCTGTCTCTCCGGAATTAAAGGGGTTGTATTAGTTACTTTTCTGGCTGAGATAAAGCACCAGGGACGAAGGCAATTTACGGAAGAAAGCTTTAGTCTGGCTTACTCCAAGGGTGGGGTGGTCTTAATGGTGGGGGAGGCAACAGCAGCCGGAGCAGGAAGCTGAGCGATCACATTTTTATCCACACTCAGGAAACAGAGAGAGCAAACTGGAAGTGGAGCAAGGCTATAAATCCTCAAAGCCAGCCCCCACATACTTCCTCCAGCAAGACTGCAACACCTTCCCCCAACTGTGTTATAAACTGGGGACCAAGTGTTCAAACACCTCAGCCAGTGAGGGACTCTTCTCCTTCCAACCACCACAGACATGTGCCTCCGTGCCCAGGCACTGACAGTTTTTCAAAACAATTGAAAACCTTATCTGCTGAGCCTGGGACTTCTGGCCTTTCTTGTGACTCTTCTACCTGTCTCCCCTCTAGAAGCATGAAATCAAAACCTCTCATGACCTACCTGCTACCTGGTATGACATCATTCCCAAGTATGTGTGACTTCAACCAGGAGGAGCAAGGAGTCGCAGAAGCCTAGAGTGTTCCTCGCTCCCTATCTGCTGGCTGTGTGGTCTTTCTCCAGTTTCTTGGCCTCTCTGGGCTTCACAAGTAGATGGTTAACCAACACATTTCCCAGTTGATGTAAGGGTTGAGAGCGGGTGAGGACATCACAGAATCAGAGATTGTCTCTGCCAGGAGATTGGTTATGAAGGTTAGCTTCCTTCTCTCCCAGGAGAACCCACAGAGTAAGGGCTGGGAGCACCCATTGCTGGCCTTAAAGATGTCCCAGGAGCTACAGATGGCACGGAAAGAACCTATTTACTACAAATGAGATGATGGGGGTGGGATAAGAGCACAGAGGAGCTGGAAGCCACCTGGCAGACATCTGTGTGTCATCTCAACTTTTTCTGAGAAGTTAGTTTTTATTTATTTTAACACCATCTTCTGTCTCCTCCACGGAGGCAGTTCAAAAAACAAACAAACAGAGACAACCCCACTTATTTTTACTTATTTTGTGTGTGAGAGAGTGTGTGGGCACATGCAGGCCACGGTGCTTGTGTGGAAACCAGATGGCAATTTGTGGGAGTCGGTTCTCTCTTTCCACCATGTGGACGTTCTGAGGAACAAACTCAGGGTAGGCTTGGCAGCAAGTGTCATTACCATCTTGCCAGCCCTGGGCATCTGCTCTTTTTGTGAGCTCAGGGCTTACGTTGGTGGCTTCTCACCAGCATTGGGCAGCTCCTAGATGTCCGGTCACAGGGCTATCTCAGATCCCCGCCACCTTCTTGCACAACGTGCATGTCTCGGGCCACAACTCTCTCTGCACTGTCTCTCCTTAGCCCCTCTGCTTCTGTGTTCCAGAAAGCCCTGGAGAGACCAGAGGCCAGACTCTCCCACTTCTCACCTAGTTCCAGTGCTAGCACAGGTAGGACTTGCCTGTCTCTCCCACCGCGTCCTCCCTCTCTTCATCCTTCAAAAGTCGTCATTTCATTTACTGAGGGACATCCTGGCCAAAGGAAGAAAAGTGATAAGTTCTACCTCAATCTCTTTGGATCCTTCCGTGTCTCTTCATAATCACTAAAACCGTCTCCAAGAAGAGATGATTTTTCTCTTTTTCTAATGAAGGAACTGGTGTGATGTGATATCCCTTGAGTGGTCCAATTAGTAGGGGGTACCTGCTCTCCCCTGTGTAATATAGTAATAGTATATAGTAAGAGTAATAGTGTAGTAGTAATACAGAAGTGCCACCTTCCCTGCTCCCTGCACCCACCACCTGCTCTCGTGTCCTTTCTGCTGCTGTGATAAAAATACTCAGTGAAAAGAAACATAGGGGAGAAAGGATTTATTTGGCTTATGACTCCAGGTACACAGTCCGTCACTGAAGGGAAGTCTCTGAGGCAGAAGCTTGAGACAGCTGGTCCCATCACACCCACAGTCAGGAGCAGAGAGAACTGAATGAACCCATGCTGCCTGCTGGCCTGTTAGCATTCTTCATTCTTAGAAGAGTTCAGACCCAGCCTCGGGAATAGTGCTAGCCATAGTAGTCTGGGTCTTCCCAGATCAATTAACAATCCAAACAACCCCCTCCAGATAGGCCCACAGAGGAACCTGCTTTAAGTAACTCCTTATTAAGACTCTCTTCCCAGATGAATCTGAGTTGTGTCAAGTGGACCATTAGAACTGACCAGCACACCAGCTTTCTGCAATCCCAGACCTCACACCCTGTTCCCCTTGTTCTGGATGATGGGTGGAAGCAACGGTAGGTGTGTCCGAGATCTCACAAAGCAAAGACGTGTGCTCTCTGTGGAATCTGCCCAGGGATATTCTGCTGTGTGGTCACATCCATGGCCGGGCCACACTCCGACACTGCAAAAGGTGATAAAGTATTTCACAGTTGGGGTGATTCAACAAGTCGGTACCCCCACTTCTTTAGTGAACTCTCACTTCAGAGGATTGGCCGCCATAGCTTGGCTTATTCTACTTCCAATTGATATTTTCCCAGGAAGCAATTCTTAGTAATATAGAAGTGCAGTCACGGGATGATGTCCTCCAGCAACCCCCTCTCAGACATGCTGGGTCATAGGAGTAACTGTGGTTCTGCTATACCTAAGATTTTCCACAGCTAGGGAAGGGTCTCAAGGGACTCAAGGTGGTCACTGGGTACCTTCAAGGTTGAGATTTGAGTTTGAAGAGGGCACAGAGTCCCTGGCATGGTGGCTGGGGACCTGTTCAGGTTAAGGTCTGGCCAGTGACACCTTTGAGCCATGTAAAGTTGCCTTTGTAGAAAGCCAACATTTGAAGTTCCTGGGGTCACAGGCTGACAGATATCAATGGTCTCCTTGGAGCCATGAGTTCAAGGATGATGGAAAGACGTTCGATGCCAGGGGAGTAGCAGTCATTGGAGAGAGAGCTTTTGATCACATGCTAGTGTGGTGGCTGTGGCTTAAAAGAAAATGGCCCCCAAAGGGAGCAGCACTATTAGGAGGTATGGCTTTGTTGGAGTAGGGGTGGCCTTGTTGGAGGAAGTGTGTCACTGTGGAGGTAGGCTTTGAGGTTTCATCCATTCTCAAGATACTGCCCAGGGTCTCAGTTCACTTTCTGTTGCCTTTGGATCAAGATATAAGGATTCTCAGCTCCAGCACCAAGTCTGCCTGCATGTTGCCTTGCTTCCTGCCATGATCATGATGGACTAAACCTCTGAACTGTAAGTGATCCACCTCAATTCAGTGTTTTCCTTTATAAGAGTTGCCATGGTCATGGTGTCTCTTCACAGTGATAGAAACCCTAACTAAGACAACTAGCTACATTCAGTTGTTGTGACAAAGACCATGGCCCAAAGCAACTAATGGTAGGAAAAAAATGTGTTTGGTTTATACATCCGAGACACAGTCCATCACTGAGGAAAAGTCAAGGCAGGAACTCAAGCAGGAACTGAAAAGTAGAAACCACGGATGAATGCTGCTTGCTGACTCACTCACTGGCTGGAGCTTAGGTTGCTTTCGCTTACAGTCTAGAACCAAATCTGCCCAGGGAATGGCACCACCCAATCAATCAACAGTCAAGACAATCGGTCACAGACAGCCCATAGGCCAAGCGGATCTCTGCAATTCCTCAGTGAAGCTTCCCTCTTAGACAACTCTAGACCGTGACAAGTTGACAATTAGAATGATTGAGAACTTACTTCCTAGCGGTAAGCAGTCCTGGGGCTATTGGAAAGGGAAATCCCTGAGCCTAGAGCCCAGAAAAGGAGCTGGAGATGCCCATGACTGGGTGATTCTAGGAAGCAGGTCTTACTGGGGAGAAGCAGGGTGAAGAACCAGGATTCCATTGTCCCCTTGGAGGTGGCCCATGCTGCCCTGCAGACCTGAGTAGAGAGTTGGATCGCCATCTCCATGGTTACGTGAAAAACTGGTCCTAACCTGGACTCACCTCCGAGGGGGGCCCCAGCATCCTGCCCACTCTGTGGACTTGTAGCAGAATTTCCTTAGACCTGGGCTGAATTAGGTGCAGGAGCAGGGGGAGGCATGGAAGCAGACTGTGACGGTCTATGAGATTTTGAGGAGAACATCAATATGAACAGCCTTTTACCCAAGAAGCTCTTCCAGGCCAGGGCTTCTTAGCAGGGAAACCCATGCTTGCTGGGATCTAGCTTGATACTGGAGTGATGACTTCAAGGATACCATCTCCTGTGGAACCACGCGCCACCTCCTTCCCTGGCCATAGTGGGGCCTCTATCTCCCCTATCTGTCTGGAGGCCTCTCAAAGGCAGGCTTTTTCTTTCTCCTCCACTTCTACTGTGGGCTGAGCTTCACCAAGGCCACCATTAGTATCTTCCTCACGGGTTTCAGAACAATATCTGGCTCCTATGAACTAAAATCCTTCCCAAGGCTACGGAGTGCTTTGATCTTTGGGAGTGTGCCTCAAGTAAAGGGGCCCTGAGAATCTGGGCACCCTGTGTCTCTTCTGGTGTCCAGGACTGACTTTGTATATCAGGGTGGGCCGGGTGTGTCACCTACTGCCTGGGGCACTGAGGAGGCTCTGGGCTGGATACAGGTGACTCTTGCTGGTCAGCCAGCTGACCTCAGGCTCCCCTCAGAGTTATTCCCCCCAGCTAACCCTGACTTTGCATTTGCATGGTTTCTTCCCAGACTAGATGGTCTCAGGGAAAGGGCGGCACTCAAAGCTTGTCAGGACCAACTCGTATGCGGCTTAATCTTCTTCAAATGTGAGCCGGTGTTCCAGGAGCTGACTGTAGCCTGGGAATTACTGGGCAGCCATTATATAATTCATTAGTTTGCTAACAACCTTTCAAGCGCTCCCCACCTGTGATGCTGTGACTGATGGTGTGACAAGTCACCCCCAGAGCCTAGTTAATTTGTTCTGGGAGGCTGTGTGCGCACATGCGCATGTGGGCATGCATGTGTGTGGTCTTGCAGGGAATGGTGCAGAATGTGGGAAGGAGGTAAGAGTCATGCAGTGGCAGGATTCCAGTCCCACCAGCTGCAGGACCTTGGACAAGTCACATGGCCTATCTGGAGCCCAGGGTGTTTACAGCCTGGGAGGAAATGAACTAGTTCAGCTAATTGACCTCTCTTAATACACTTACCTAAGAGATGGCTTCTCTGTGTCCTCCCACCCTCCCTCTTACCCTTCCTCCCTCCCTCCCTCCTCCTTCTCTCCCTCCCTTCTCTCCTGGCTTCCCTTCTTTGTGTATATGTATGGTGTTTGTGTGTGCATATTTGCATGGGCATGTGGGCAGCTCCATGCCCAGCATGTGTGTGGAAGTCAGGGGACAACCTCCCACCTTACTCGGGGCAGGGACTCTTGTTTGTGGCTGTGGTATACTATGCCGGGTTAGCTGGCCTGAGGGCTTCTGGGGAGTCTCGTCTCCATCTGGATTAGAGACACACCCTGTTTCCTCCAGGTTTACAGGGGTTCTGGGGCTCTGGGCATCTGCACTCAGGGTCTCGCCCTTGCTCAAATCTCCCCAGCCCCATTCCTTTCTTATGGGGAAGGACTCGTGTTCTACCCTACCTCTCAGCTCCTATCCCCCCTATAATTAAAATCAGAATGAGTTGTGTGACGTAGGGAAGCTAATGTGAGTCCAGACGTCAACCATTGTGGTGGTATCAGCATTCAAACCCAATAAGCTTGCCCATTTGTCACATTTAGTCTGGGTCATTCAAGGTCAAGGGAGTAAGGACTAGGCAGTTGCTGCAAGGCCCAGTGTGGTCAGCATATGGAGCCCGAATGGCCTGGATGCCATGTTTCCAATGTAAGGTAAAGCTATATTTCTGTTTGACTTATGACGGACTGAGCTCCCACAGCACGACCAGCCCCCAAGGTCATTTGTAGAATTCAGCATCTCATGGTATGCCCATCACTGTGGGCAGTCAGTGACCTGGGGAGTCTTGGCGTGAGAGGTCCCATCCACAGGAAGGGATGAATTCAAACCTGAGCTCTGTTTTCAGCGTTTGATCCCTTGCTAGGTTAGTCAAGCTTTAGAGTCCCACTCCCCTCATCTGTCCCTCACCACGTGTGCTCCTTCAGAGTGTCCAGCCACTCCACCTCCTGACTGGAGGCCGAGAGGCCGGGCGCTGCTGGAAGCCTGGGACTTCACACTCAGAAGTCAGGACACGGGCCTGAGGGAAGCTTTGGCTTCATGGTTCCCTGAAGTTTAGGAACATCGTGTCCTTCTCGGGAGCAGAGGAAAGCTGCTCCTCTGCATTTGGAGGAGGTGTGTTCCCTGCCTGTGAGTTGTTATTTCTCTTAGGAGTGTGTGCATGTGCATGTGGTATATGGTGTATGTGTGTGTGTGTGTGTGTGTGTGTGTGTGTGTGCGCCTGTGCATGTGTGTGGTGTATTTGTGCATGCATGAGTGTGTGTGTGTGTGTGTGTGTGTGTGTGTGTGTGTGTGTGTGTTTACATACCTTTTTTTGAATTTTTGTCCTTAGGAGACAGTAAGAGGAGGCCATCCTCAAGCAGGAGTGGGTTTTGCTTTGCTCCTTCAGACTAGAGAGTGATCGGCACATCCCTACCTTGAGGTGTTTAGTCTTGTCTGGCTGCTAGCCCTTGTGAAATACCCCATGTGAGCAAGTGCCATTTTGGACAGTGCGCCATGCACTCTTAGAGTGTCTTATCAGGCTAAAAGCCTGTGTGTGTCAGTTTCTCTGACACAAATCTAACAATGCTCCTCCCTCCCTCCCTCCCTCCCTCCCTCCCTCCCTCCCTTCCTTCCTCCCTCTTTCTTTCTTAAAGATTTATTTTTTATTTTGTGTGTACATGTGAGCACCTGCCTGTCTATAAGTCGTGTGTGTGCAGGTGCTCACAGAGGCCAGAAGAGGGGGTGGGGTTCCTTGAAACTGGACTTACAGGTAGTTGTGAGCTATCTGGTATGAGTGCTGGGAACTAACAGAACCCGGGTCCTCGGCAACAGCTCATTGACCACTAGGAACGGTCCTGATGAAGGGAATTCCAGGAAGTGTCAGAGGCAGCTCCGAGCAGGCCGGAAGAAAGGCCTGACTTTGGACCTGGGTCTGCATCACTGGGCTTCAGGAGTGGCCATTGCTAATGGAAGTTGTGCATTTGCTCCGGATGCACATCTTCTGTGCCCTCTGTACCCTGCACTCGTGGAAACTGGCTGTGGGGTCTAAGCATGCGTGAGCCCCCTGAGTCTGAGTGTGCTAAATCCGCCCTTTCAGGACCTCCCAGCTTTTTACTTCATGCCAGCACCTCCTTTCCACTGCTCTGCCTCTCCAGCAGTGATGTGTCATGTGCACGGAGGAACCTGGAAACACATGCTATAGGTAAGAAAAGGAGCAGCCGCCTAGCGTAGAGCTCCCTTGCCTGCCCCTTCCCAAACCTGCCTATTCCTATCCCCAGCCCTGGGCCTCCAGTGCCTTAGGGTTCCCATCTCCATCCTCCTCTGGGTTCCCATTGTCTGTATCACATGAAGGGTCCTCCTCAGACTGCTGCTTACAGACAGTTGCTAGAAGAGTCTCTACTTTGCTCCTTTCCTTGTGGTCCCCTCCAGCTCCAAATCCTCACTGGTTTGCCCTTGGCTTTCGGTTAGTGCCAGACTTCCCAGGCTGGCCTTGCATAATGGGGCATCAGCCTACCACTCCCATCTTGCTTGGGACCAAGGGCACACCTGCCAGTGCAGGCCATGTGCCACTTTTCCCTGTGGCTACAGTTGGAGGAGAATCAGAGAGCCTTCTCTTTCCTTGGAGGGCAGACGTCTCTGTCCTGAGACTTCTCCGCTCCCGACTTCAGTGTGTATGATCATCACGTGATACCTACCTCACACGACCATAAATGCTGTGTGCAGGCCATTTTCCCTCAGTTCACAGGGGAGTCCAGGACTTTGTCACCATCATCTAGAGCAGACATTTACGCACAACAGAAACTCAATACACAACCATGTAATGACCAAATAGAAGTCTCACCCAATGCCCTGCTTTCTTATGCTCCAATCATGCCAAGCCAAAGCAATACATGAATTTACCTTTTTTATGTGACCTCTTACTAGTGTCCAAAGTTAGGTGAAATACTTTGAGGATTAAGACCTGAGTGACCATACTATATCTTCTACCATTAAGAAGGTGTGGCGGTTCATGTCTATGATCCTAGCAGTCGTGAGGCTGAGGCAGGAGGATTGGGGTTCCAGGCTAGCCTGGGCTACATAATGAGACCCTGTCTCAAACAAAACAAAATAAAAGAAAACAGAACAGAACAGAGGCAAGGTAGGGAGTGCCTGTTGGTCCAAAAGTCATGGGTCTAAGATTCAGCACACAGCATGACCGTAGGTCTGATGGGCTGCTGGCCTGTCCTTTGAGTGTGTTCTCTGCCCTCATGCCCTGCACTGGTTGTTATCTGTCTGTCATGCCCACTTCTTGCCAAATGTCCTTCTTGTTTCTGTTCTTTGCTATGGTGGTTGGGGTGCAGGTAACATGACCTGCTTATTAATGGACGTTGTAGAATGCAGAGGAGACTGCTGCCCGGGCCAAGCCTCCCTCCACCAGACTCTTTCTTCTGTAAAAGAAATGGCAAGCCCCCTCCGGAGAGCCTGTCTGTACATCTCTAACTCGTGGCACAGAACGGAGGCTGGGGGGCAGCCCACAGGGCCTGGAAGCAGGACCGTGGACAGGTCCAGGTAGGCTACACATCTCAAAAACCAACACGTGGGTGAAAGGATGGGTTGTCAAGGGGTTGGTTCTGCTGTGGTTAGTGTCTGGGCACTTCCTTCCCTGGGGAGACATAAGCAGATGCCTCCATGTAGGGCACCAGCAACAAACCCAAGCATGATTCCACCACTTGGAATCATACTTGGAGAACCAAAATATCTACTGGTTTTACTTACAGAGCATAGGTGTGGAGTTATTTATAGGAGTATAGATGACCCCCCCCCAACCCACACACACACACAAAGAAGCCACCAGCATCCAAATGATGACTTGGAGACTTATTATTAATTATGAAAGCTTGGCCTTTAGGCTTGTTCCCAACTACCTCTTATAACTTAAATGAGCTCATTTATATTAATCCACGTTCTGCCACACGTCTTGTTTCCTATCCTCCATCATGTATGTCCAACTTCCTCAGTGTCTCACTGGCATCTCCTCAGTGCCTAGTTTCATCTCCTAAGATCTCCTCTCTGCCCAGAAGTCCCGCCTAACCCCTCTTGCCTAGCTACTGGCTGTTCAGCCTTTTATTTAACCAATCACAGCGACACATCTTCATACAGTGTAAACAAATATCCCACAACAACACTGGAAAATCCTCACCCCGCATGGATGCTGACGTCCCCATAGTTGCATAGATGGGAGGCCTCCCTCCCTCAGTTAAGCTCCCACATATATACTCTAACGCCTACAGCGACTGGGAGACCATGTGCAGTTAAGACAGAGCTACATGCAAACGGCTGGAATCCCCAGTGAGTTTGATGACCCTCTCCAACACTGCCTTCCAGGAGGGAAGAAGGTTAGCAGTCAGCAAGCCCAGAGGTCTAGAGCAAGCGGCTACAGCTGTTTTGATGAAGACCGCTGAGGGTGAGTTCTCCAACCGCTCTCCACTTTCAGATTTCATGAAGGATCCAGTGGGTGTGGCCTATGCTTCCATCCCCTTCCCCCGCCCCCATTGCTCTGCCAGCCCTCTTCTGGTTTCTGCCTGACCCTCATACTTCCACCCAACATGTGATACCCAGCCAGGCTGGCACGCTTTTACCTCACAGGTGCTCTGGAAGTGACAGCCTTTGGGCAGTGCCAGCACCAACAAGACAATTAGCCATGGAGGATCTCCACCTCTGCTTACCTGTCACCGGAGAAAGTAAACAGTTTCCTCACTGAGCTAAGACCTCTGGTCATTAGCAGACAATGCGGAAGGCAAATGTGGGTTTGGATTCTATTCAGGTCACAAGCTTGCTGGTCTCCTTCCTGTGGCGCGAGGCACAGAGGTCACTTGTGGGAACTCACAGCTCTGTCCTTGCCCAAGGAAGACTTGGGGACAGTTTGTTAATTAGCCCATCACATCTCCCTCCAGGCTGCAGTGAGATCCTGTCAGACACAGGACAGGGATCCAGTGGTTGGTCCCAGCTGTTGTAACACCAACAGGAGCTTCCTGGGAAACTGGAGCCTGCCTTGTAAGCATGATGTTCTTCCTCTCTACCACTGGGCTAACAGTTCGTGGAATGCTGGCCGTCTCCCTAGTGAAAGGCAAGGGAAATGGCCACTAGCTTCCTTCAATGTATTTAAACAACATCAGCCTTCCCTGGCATGAAAGATCTTTATTAGCCCCAAAGATGCTGTCGGTGGTACCCACTGAAGCTCCCGTCAGCAGAGGTACAAATCGGGGTAATAGTGGGTGCAAGGAATGGAGAAGAGAGGCTCCAGTGAGAGCTGATTCATCCAGCAACCAGTGATTCATTGCATAATAGTAAACATGACAGTTCATAAAGCCACCAGGTCCCCCCAGGGCTGTGTGGTGGCCTTTGTCTGCTCCCAGGCTTGCGGCCAGAGGAAGCTAGCAATTGAAATCTCCCTCCTGGTGAATGGTTACTCTGGCAAGGCACCTGCCTCCCAGGATGCTTCTCTGCTCCCTGGCCTGGTGCCAGTTCCTTGCTGGTTCTGTTGGAGACTGGGAGCTACTGGGGCTCCATGACAGGGACGGCAGAGACCTTGGTCCCAGGGAGCCTGATACTGAAAGTAGAGATGGCTTTGATGATAAAGTAAGGACTCAGAGACTAAGCTCGGAGAGCAACAAGGAACACAAAGATGACTCCCCTCCTCCGCCCACAGTTTCAAGCCAGCATGTGATTGACAGCAACACCAGAAGGCACTGTGTGTGGTAGTGCCTCAAAGATGGGCCGGCATCATGAATGGGGGCAGTCATGTGAACTGGCTGGGGGAGTCTCCTGGATGCAGGAAGGGGCTTGATGTGGTTTGAATGAGAAATGTCCTGCATTGTCTCAGCCGTTTGAACACTTAGTCTCCACTTGGTGGCGCTGTTGGAGAGGTGTAGATGCTACAGCTTTACTAGAAGAAGTATGTCACTGGGGGCGGGCTTAGAGAATAAAAAGCTTCACCTATTTCGAGTTTTCCTTTCTGCTCTCAGCTTGAGGCTCAAGATGTGGGCGCTCAGCTCCCTGCTCTGGCCACTATATCTGCTGCCTGCTGCTGTCCCCCACATTGTAGACTCTCACCCTCTGGAACTGGGACCCCAAATAATTTCTTTTCTAAGGTGTCTTGGTCATGGTTGTTTATGGCAACAGAGTAGTAACTAATTCAGGGCTTAAACGGAGTGAGAGACGTTTCCTCCACAACAGTAGTATTTGAAAATGGGATAGAGGTCTGAGGATGTGGCTCAGTTGGTAGAGTGCTTGCCTAGCATGCTTGAAGTCCTGGGTTCAATTCCCAGCACTTGAGTAGAGTGGCATAAGCTAATGATCTCAGCACTCAGGAAGCGGAGGCAGGAGGAGCTGCCTTAAGGTGATCCTTGGATAAATAGTGAGTTTAAGGGCAACCTGGGCTATGTGAGACAATCTTTTAAAAATGGAAAAAGATGGGATAGAATTTCCTAGTTTGGAGGACAGGAATAAACTCGTTCACTCATCTGCTGAAGTTTTGCAGCCAGCCAGTATTAACTGATGCCCAAGGAGTAAAGGAGTAAGCTAGACACCAGTGTATGCTCATAAAACAGACTGTGTGTGTGTGCTGGTCTCTCTTTCTCCTCTTCCCTTCATCTCTCTCTCTCTCTCTCTCTGCATGTGTATGTGTGGTATGTGTGCATTTGTGTTCACAAGCATATGAGTACATGTATGTGCATGAGTATGTGTATGTGCGTGTGTCCGTGTATGTCTGTGTGTGTGAGTATAGAGTGTGTGTGTATGTGTGTCTGTGTGTGTGTGTCTGTGTGTGTGTGTATGTGTGAGTGTGTGTCTGTACAGAAGTAGAGATTGACATCAGGTGCCTTCCTATATGTTCTCCACTTTCTTTACTGAGTCAAGATCTTTCACTGAACTTGGAGCTCACCCATTTGGCCATCTAGCTAGCCGGCTTGCTCCAGCAATCCCATGTCCATCTCCTGACTGCTGGATTACAGCCAGGCTGCCACACCTCTCTAGAGAAGCATTCTGCCTAGCTACCTCCACCCCTTGTTGGTAAGTGCATCTATGCTGCTGCTGTCCTCTGTTGACATTTGAACCCAGCTTCTTGGCCTTCCCACATGGACAGGAGACTAGCAGATCTTCAGGACTCCTCCAGGCCTGTAGAGGTCAACTGGGACTGCTGAGATGTCCCGCGATGGGGGCTCCAGCTTCTCCAGTTTTCAGTCAGCCATTGCTGGACTTCCCAGCATGGATCATGTAAACCAACTGAATCTATCCCATTTTAATATGTATTCATTCTATCAGTCCCGTTCTTCTCCAGATGTGTGGCTGATAATCCAGCACTTCCTTGGTCTGTCTGAGGTTCCTTTTCTTTCCCAGCCAAAGGAACAGGGGATGCCAGTGGGAAGTTGAATCTCTGAACTTAATTACCAGTTTTACAAAGCTCATCTCCAGCCTACACTGCGTGGGTTCAAGGACTTATCCAGGGCAGCGAAATATGTGATGCATGATGAAGCTGAGTTTGGAGGCAAGGAAATAAATAGTCACTATTATGGAAGAGGCAGTTATCGAGCCTATTTTTAATCTCCCCTTCCTTTTAAAATAATCGAGACTGTCTTCTGAAGAGGAAGAATCCAGTCTTTGATATGAGGAAGGGTGCAAAGAGCTCTCCTCCCGTGGAAGATGCTAATGAGCCGCCATTTATCCCACCTAACCTTCATTAACTGCATTAGTCTGCATTAACACCTTTTAAAACCTCTTTAAAGATGCATTCAATTCCCTTTCTTTAATCTCTCCTTTTCTAGGACTGTGGAATCATCTTGATCCTCATCTTCGTCTTTTCTTTGATGACAACTTTGGGTTTAATTTGTATTTGGAGATTGAAATGCAAATTTCCCATTACCCACAATCCCCTCCTACTTATGCTCTGCTGGGTAGTGGGAGCTGGGTTACTGGTAATACTTCACCCCAGCCTCCTTTCCTGCTGGAGGGTGGGTTGGGGGAGGGAGTTTGCTCTGTAAATCCCGGGCACTCAGGACAAGTTATACATGGTGTCGAGTGCCCAGTGGCAGGGAAAGTTCCAGTGACGGGCTTGGAAGATGGCTCAGTGTATAAAGCACTTGCTTTGTGAGCATGAGGACGGAAGTTTGAATCTCCAGCACCGTGTAAAAAACTGGGCATGGCCGTATGTGTCTGCAACCCCAGCATTGGGGGTGGAGACAGGTGGATCCTGAGAGATCTCGTTGGCAGGATAACCTAGCTGAAAAAGCAAGCCACTGGGTCGGTGAGAGACTTGAGACAGTGAGGTGGAACACCATGGAGGAGAAAAGTCTATGTCCCTGCTCTGGCTTCCTCTTGCACACATGCTCACATACAAAAACCATGAACACATACCACACACACACACACACACACCACAAATCTGCAAAACAACAAGACAAAAAAAACCAAAAACAAAACAACCCTGGCTTTCAGGATTGCGAAGGTGTTGTTTCTTGTATCTCTTTGTCCTTTGCCACAGAGGAGGTTTGGAATGTTTTCAAGAGAAGTAAGGCATAGACTGTACTTGCAGCTGGGCTTGGCGAGGCAGGCCTGTGGTCTTAGCTGCTCGGGAGGTTGGGGCAGGAGGAAAAGTTCAGGGCCAGGCTGGACAGCTTAGTGAGACCCTGCCTCAAAAGAAAAAAGTGAGAAGAGACCCAAGGACGTAGCTGAGTGGGGGAGTGGCAGCCGGGCACACAAGCCAGCCCCCAGCACCACAGGAACACACAGCACAGCCAAAGAAAAGCTACATTGGTTTTTCATGAAGCTCGGTGTAGGATTGTTGTAGAACCCAGTACTTCTACTCCTGCTCCGTGTGCAAAGAAATCTTTCCCTTCATGAACATTCACTGCTGTTCACAATATCCCCAAATGCTGCGGGATGCAGAAATATGAAATAGGAATTCAGCTGACTATGACAAAGCAGTGGGAACAGCTCAAAAGTCCATCAACAGATGAACTGTATAAACAAATACGGAGTACTATTCAGCCTTCAGAAGGAATGAAATATGAGGTAAATGAAGTACAGCATGGAGGAACCTTGAAAGCACCTGTTTGAAATGAAGGAAGCCAGGCACAAGAGCCCACGTGTGCACGATTCCACTTATGTGATTTGTCCTGGGTCCAAAAGACAGAACAAAAAGAGATAGTGGTTGATAGAAATGCTCTGGAAATATATAGAGGGATGGACACACAAAACTGAAAATACTTTGAATGCTACTAATACATTTTAATATTTAAATTAAAAATACATTATTGAATATCACAATATATTTATATTATGATATAAAGCTATATTGGTTTCTCCAAAGGGAACTATGTTTTCTCTCATGATCGTCTGAACACCAAACTAAAGGTTCTAGGCTACTGGGAGAGGAAGGGCAGAAGGGAGAGTCAGGGCACTCAGCCCTAGCAGGCCAGCTCCACCCTTCCAGGCAGGGTGCACGTGGGCCTTCGACCTTCAAAATACTGGACAAATCAACTTCAAGAGAAAGGTTCATTTTGGCTCAGATTTTAGGGGACAGTCTATCACGGTGGCGGGGCATGGCAGGACACTGCCGCAGGAGCTTGAGGCGGATGTTGCTGTTTTATCTGAAGTCAGGAAGAGAGTCGGAGTCAGCACTCAGCTAACTTTCTCCTTTTGCTTCCGTCCAGGACCTCAGCCCCTGGAATGGTGCCACCCGTGGTTAGGGCGGACTTCCTACTTCTCACCACGAATCTAGAAACTCCCTCACAGCTGTGACGAGAGGCTCATCACCTAGGCAATTCTAGATCCTGGCAAACTGGCAGTATTAACCAGCCCAGGAGCCTCACTCATCTGCTCTGTAGAGAAGGGCTAAGGATGCCAACCCCACCTGGTCAGTGGGAGGGCGAGGGGAGGCCAGGGCTGATTTTCCCAGCATTCACTAGTGAAAACATGGTCTGCTTTCTCTCTCCATCAGCAAAGGTTATTTTCACTGTAAAACCTAGTAACAGAGAGAGGCTGCAGTGTAAACAAGTTTAATCTGAATATTAAAGACTCTCAGATCCAGGGTATGTGATGAAGTATATAGGCATATCTGGAGAGGCAAAGGAAAATGAGGATTTAATTTTTTAGAATTATTTTTATTTATGTGTACACATGTGCCTGCTCGTCTAAGTGCGCACTGTGTGCATCCATACAGGTGCCAAAAGAGGGTGTTGGGTCCCCTGGAGCTTGAGTTATGGGTGATTCTGACCCACCTGATATGGGTGCTGGGAACCGAACCTGAGTCCTCTGCAAAAGCAGTAAGAAGTGTTCTTAACTGCCAAGCCGTGTTTCCAACTCTGACTTGTAATTTATCTTATTTAGTGGTGCTGGGAATTGAACCCAGAGCCTTGTACATGCATGCCAGTCAAGTGCCCTACCAACGAACAACATGCACAGCCCCTCTATGTATGTATTTTTCATTTTTGAAGAAAGGTCCCACTGAACTGTCCAGGCTTCAGCTTGTGGTCTTCCTCCCTCAGCCCCACAAGCAGCTGGATTACAGGCGCACGTCACCAGGATCGCAAACGAGAACTTCTAAAGGTGAAGTGAGTCGATGGCCATGCCACCCTGGACGTGCCCAACCTCATCTGGAGGTGAAATGGTGATGGCTACCGAGGCCGTTCTTAGGCATCTGTGGTAAGTTCTAGTGGTCTTTGGTGCAAGGCTGGGTTTCTCAGAGACCTTGCAACATTTTTTGTAGTAACTTATGTGAGGGAGAACCACCTGCCCCCAAGTCTTGTCCCCTCCCTCATATTGGCCTCAACCCAGAGAACTCCATTTTAACTCTGACATCATTAATGTGGGCAACTGAAGCCTCCTTCGGTGGACTCATGCAAAATAAGCAACTTTATCAAGGACCACAAAAATGAAAGGAGATTTTTTCCTTGATGAGGGCAGGACCCACAATGCCCCAGGCATGCTCCCCCCCCACTTCCAGATGGCAATGGGGCATCAGGTCCACTCCAGCCCACCCCAGGCCACAGTGTGCCTCTTAGTTCCGTTTTAGTCTACCAAGAATGTGCGTCTGCTCAGGTCAGCTAGGGGTCTAAGTAAGTGTGTGCTTGAGTTTGCACATGTACTTGTGTGAGACCCTTCCCAGGCAAGTGGGGCCTTGGGCACCTTCATGATCCTGTAACCACAAGGGCTGTCTGGGAATGGGAGTGCCAGGTCTTCAGCCTATGGTGCCTCTAACACTGTCCTGGGGCTGGTGGTGCTGAGCAGGATGTGAAGAAAGGAGACAGCCCAGGGAGGAAGCCCGTGGCTACAAGCACTTTCTCTTCCTCTCTCTGACTGGAAGAGGCAACTTCGAGCCTGGCCCTGCCCTGTGCCTGGGCTCACTCACTTCCCCTTTTACTCTTGCCTACAGCAAGCCTGCATAACTTCAAGTTTGCCTCCTCCAGGAAGTCTTCCGGGTCAGTCCCCTCCCCAGCTATTTCCTCTTTAGGGTTTCTTTCTTTCTGGGCCACGGGCACTCCGCTAATGCCAGCGGTGTTTATCTTTCCCACGCACACTGTGACTTTTTGTGTTCTCTGAGGTCTCACCGGGTGCCATTCATGGGTAGCCCTGCCACTATTACACGACATTACGTGCCCAGAGGTGCCTGGAGTATGGGACAGATGAACCCTGGGTGGAAACTGGATAGAAAAGGACCCCGGGCCCTAAGCAGTTCCCATCACTCTTGCGGGGGTCCACCAGAGTCACTTGGCACTGCTAAGGCTGTTTGCTTAGAGCAGAAGGGAAAGTCTCAGTCTAAAGTGCAGCAAAGGCAAGCACATAGCGATTGCTCCGGAAGATCCGGCTCATGCTCGTGCAGGGCCCACTGTGCTCTGCTCAGGGGTGAGCTCTGCTTTTGAATTGCTTTGCTTTCTTTACTGACAAGGTGGCTGGGGCAAGCCTTTAACTCTGAGCTTCTTCAGACAAGAGATAGGAACATGAAAGCCGGTGGGCTGAAACTGCTGTGTGCTAAGTGGTTGTGTGGCCTCCAGCTAGAGGGCAAGCCTGAGAGCCGACAGAAGTAAGTGTGAGGAGTCCTCTGGGGGAGAAGGCTCGCTTGCCGGGCTGCTGGCCCAGTGAGGAGGGGGGACAGTGGCTGTCCTCCCTCTGCTGCAGGCTGGGTGCCTGGGGAAGCACACTCATGGGGTGAGCACAGTCTACGTTCCTAGAAGGTTCATTTTTCCAGGCTTTGCCCTAAAACCAAATGTGCCCGAAAGGACTTTTCAGGTTAAATTCTGGGGGCTTGCACAATTAGAGAGACTGCTGCTCTTATGAGAACTTTCTTTAGGGGTGGGATGGAGGGGGTGCCGACTAGGCTGTGTCTACCTCCTTCCTTCTAAAGTCCCAATGACTACCAAAGTTTAACTCACTAAAGCTCCCCCCTGGTGAACTCATGAGTGAGCGGTTATTGACAGGAGTGTGGGCCACTCTGAAGTCTTCCCTTGGCATGGATGATGGCTTCCCCTTGGCCACATGGGGGAAGTTCCCTCCCCCTAGTCTTCCTCAGATTGTATATATTCTATCTCCCCGCCCCCCCCCCAAGACCTAGAGGCCACACGCGCTTAGGGCAGAAGTGCAAATGGCCGGGAGCAGCGGCGAATACTCAGGTGAGGGTCCCATGACTCTCCAGGCTCTCTCCTGTGAGGGAACACAGACCATGAACAAGCCCAACTGTGATGATCTTTTGCAAACAGGCACAACTGAACTCATGAAGACCTCGGCTGTTTGGCTGGGAGGGTAGTGCTGTACAATAGCAACTCGAGAAAGTGTGTATGCATTTCCACCCACGCAAGTCTGGGTGAGATGAAGGGGTTGCTGAGATATAGTTCCCAGGGACAGACTTTCTGGATTCCAAACCAAGAAACTGCTCACGAGGCCCCGGAGCTGCTCTCCAGGAAGGCTGTACTGTGTACTTCCGCGTTTCTGAGTCCCGGCTAGACTTGGAGCAGTTGGAGATACACACATACAGCTCAAAGAAGGGCAGCCATGATGCTGGAAACAACCCACTCAAACCAACCCCTAGCCTGGGGGAACCTTTTAAATGTGACACAGGGTGTGTCAAGAAACCACTGGTCTCCTCGAGTGTGGGAAGAGGTCAGGTTAATTCCAGGTCTCGTCAGTCAGCCCACGCGTTGTTCCCATGGTGATGTTGGCAGAGAGGAAGAGAGAGACGGGGGTGGGGTGGGGATGAGAGAGAGAGAGAGAGAGAGAGAGAGAGAGAGAGAGAGAGAGAGAGAGAAGCCAGAGGCATCTGGAAGAGTCCAAGCAAAGAAAGAAGTAGACTGAACATGGCCAGCAGACTGGACGTGGCCAGAGAGGTCAGGGTCTCAGCAAGAGGAGGGTAGAGAATGGAGAGAGCATAGTGAAAACGATGGGTTATAAGGAAGGCGAGCAGCTTGGAGAGGGAAGGGCCAGGAGACATGTGGGGGCTTTGAAATGTGTAAGTACTTAGCATCCTGAGGGAGCCTGGAGGCCACCATGCACTTTGATACACAAGCGCTGGTGTATGTCAGTGGAGAGCGTGAGGCCCTTCTGCCAGAGGTAAGGGAAATGACTCCTTCTGGCAGACGGGAACTGGCTTCTCACGTTCCTGAGGAATGCTGGCTTTTATTTGGCCACCAGAAACCCTCCTATAGACTGGGCTGAGCTAATTTCTGGATATTTGGACAGCCTTTTGGAGTCTGGAGTTTCCTTTGGGCCTGACCAAGGTCAGAAGACGACATTGTCCCCCAGTGCTACCTATCTTGTGTTTTGAGACAGGCTCTCTCACTGGCCTGGAGCTCACCAAGTAGCCTAGGCTGGCTGGTCATCCAGCCCCCAGAGACCTACCTGGTCATCCAGCCCCCAGAGACCTACCTGCCTCCACTTCCCCAAGGCTAGGACTGCAAGTTCATACCCACCACTATGCCCAGCTCTTTAGAATGTGAGTCCTGATTAAACTCAGGTCTTTGCGCTTGCCTTTGTGGACTGAGTATTCCCTGAGCCCCTTAATTTTCTTTGAAAAGACAAGACTGTGTTTTAAGTGTAGTACTTTGTAGTTTCCTTCTTTTATGCATTGTGGAAACCCGGTCTCTTTTCACTTGGGGAACGACAAGCTTACAGAAGCCTGCTAGGCGTGGCAATTGAGCTGGTGTGTGTGTGTGTGTGTGTGTGTGTGTGAGAGAGAGAGAGAGAGAGAGAGAGAGAGAGAGAGAGAGAGAGAGAGAGAGAGAGAGAGAGCCCACACCTTCGGGGTCCACCTGAAGTGTTGTAGTGTTGTGATGGTTATGCTTTGGGGGCCGTGTCCCTAGGGTCAGGACAGCAGAGGACAGAGGTGAGAGTCTTCCAAGTCTCAGGGCAGTGCTAACGGTGGTAGTGACCCGGCTAGGCAGGAAGAGGGCACTGTGGACTCAACAACAAGCTTTGAAACTTTGGGTAGGGCCAGCCACTCACCTTCAAGGAGTCACGTTGGACCAACCCACTCGGCTGGCTGGCTGGCTACACACTGCCAAGGTATCTCAGCCACAAGCTCTACCATCCGTTGAATGGTCGGTTGCTAGGACCCTTCACAGCTGTGCCCCCAAAGGTTCTGTTTTCTATCATTTCTGTGTCATAGGTGGAAACACTGAGGTTCAGCAGAGATGACAAAGTCACCCAAGGCTAACATCATCAAGTTAGCAAAGGGCAGAGCTGACGAGGCCAACCACACCAGTGACCCCAAAGCCCAGGCCACAAGCCACTTCTCTGTGCTGTCCCAGACCTGAGCTGAGCGCTCGGGGTGCTTCCCACAGAGGGGAGGTTTGCTGACACCTGCCAACTCTACCTAGGTGTCAATTGCTATTTCACAAGCAAGTTCTGCTCCGGTTTCTGCCCAAGGGCCACCAGGCATGACCAGGATGTGGGAATTTATCATCGGGTTCCATCTGTCACACACACACACACACACACACACACACACACACACACCTCCGATTGCTGGGTAGGGTGAGGTAAGCAGCCTGTGGGTCTGAGCCCAGCCCTAGGCTGGTGAGCGCTCTTGGCTTACCTTACGTGTGGGTACTTCCGGCTCATCTGCAGGCTGGGGCAGATGACGTGACAGGGTCTCTGCTCCAGCATGGAGAGAGATGGAGCCTTTCACCCAGGACAGCTTTCTCACATATGCCTAAGGGTCCTCTAGCCATGGGATATTGTAACCAGAAACTGGTGGGTTTGACATGAGGGGGGCTGTGGGTAAGGATGGAGTGCCCTTTGGGAGAATGGGGAAGCCATGGTTAGATCTTGTCAATCTGAGCTTCCTGCCCCTCCCCCACGTGGGCAACAGAACCAAGCTGCTGGAATCAAATGAGCCAGAAGAGGAAGTTTAGATGACTGTCTGGTGTCTTCATTTTACAGAGCAGGAAACTGAGGTTTGAGGGCAGCTGTGACTCATAATAGGTGACAAGTCACTGAGGGTGGAGATGAGCAAGCTCCTGAGCCCTCACAGCCCCTGCAGATACACAGCCTTCCCTGAGGGGGCCCTAGGATCTGTTCTAGGGCATCATCAGAGTCTATTCTCCCCTCCCCCGCCCGCCCCGTCCCCCGGAGGCAGCTCCACCTACAGGCCAAGGCATGCATTGCTCTTGGCCAGGAAGCTGGTAGCTCTTACTGGGGCCTGGGCCACCTTAGCTTCCCTGTAAGGGCTCATGTCCCGGTGGCTTGCCTCTTGAATGCCTGCTTATCTTCTATTACTTGGAAATTTTCTATTGCTTCTCTAGTAAGTGTAGTCCAGTTTCCTGCTGGGAATGGTCCCTGCTCTAACCCCCACCCACAACTTGCAGATCTCTCTCAATCTCTCTCTCTCTCTCTCTCTCTCTCTCTCTCTCTCTCTCTCTCTCTCTCTCTCGCGCGCGCGCGCGCGCGCGCGCACGCGCACACACACACACACACACACACACACACACACACACACACACACAAATGTATATTTCTCCAGATACCAGTAGTTAGAAAAGGCAGGCATTGAAACTCCAGTTTGGACATGAGAAATAAAGACTCCAGGATGTTTGAGACCAATGTCTCCTGACCCCCACACCCTCCATACACAGGAGCCCACACGTTTCCTCCACAGAACCGTCTTTGTGATCTTGGAAGGGCTCCCCCAGAGTTGTAGAGTTCACAGCCTGTGCTGCTGTGTGGAGGGCCCACGGGTGTGCCTGCCCTGTGCCCCAAGTAAGGCGGACATTTGGTACATGTACTCCGGCTTCAGTGCAAGCACAGCTCAGAGAAGTGCTCACTTCCTTCTTCCTCACTTCCTCTCTGCAATGCCTCCCCCCTTCCCTGCCGCTTTTTTGAACTCTCTTCAATTTCCTGCCTTTTCCACTGAATTTTTCATCGGGAAGAAACACGTTTAAAGATGTGAAGCACACGCTTTGCTGAATCTCGGCTTTGATGAATCTTTGATGCTCGAGGCTTAGGAGGCAGGCGCTGCACCAGGCTGGGAAAGGAGGGAGGGGTGGAGAAGAGGCCTCCGAGGATATGATCCCCCTTCCCTGCACCTTCCACAGGGAGCTCATACACCTGCCACCTGCCTGGCCTGGCAGTGCTCGGCAGTGGTAACCTGGGTACTGGCAGATACATGTGTGTGGATGCGTGTCTGCACGGGGGCATGAGGGTTGAGGAGACTCCGGCTTGAGGCTGCCCTGAAGCTGGCAGCCAGTGCCCTCTCTGTACTCGGTCCTGAGCCCTTTCATTTCACCTCACGTCTCCTGGAGGGTTGAGGTCATGCATTTTCTAGGCAGGCATAGTCTGTTCAGTATGGATGCTAAGTGCACCGAGAGGCTCTAGCAGCAGGCCCTGCCTGCGAGGATTGATAACCACCTGTGTGCTCTACACACAGGAGCAGAGGATGATGGAGAGACAGAGCTCTGGTCTGTGACAGTGAATGACCGGCTTGGAATGCTAATCTATCTGACCTGAGTGCTGGATGTAAAACTCTGACAGCCTTTCTGGAGGAGAAGCTCGGCCAGACGCAAGTGTCTGGCCCAGATGTGTGATGTGGTTGGTGATGGGGGCTACCCTCGCCCTTACTTGCCGCTCCGTATAGGCCTCTCTCAGGCTTGAAGGACCATCACCAGGCAGGCAGAAGTGGCATGGCCCTGTAACGTACTCCATCCACTTTTTACATGGTTGACTTTTACTAAAACACTAGGTTGAGCTCCACCTTGGGTAATCATGGTGCCTGTGCCTGGCCCTCTCCCCTGTTCCTCGTCTTGCTCCCTTTGGCTCTCTGTCTACCAAAACAAACCCTCCTTCAAGTTGCCTTTGCCAAGCATGTATGTGTTCATGCCCATGGGAATAGGAACTGGTAGAGGAAGTTTGTACCAGGAGTGGGGTTGTGTTGAAAACCGTGCGGTTCTAAGGCCTTTGGAACCGGCTTGTGGAGGGAACGCAGAAGACTTCGGAATTTGGGGGTAGGGCAGTCCTAGAATACTGCAGGAATGCTACCTAGACAGGGCCCAGCACCTCTCACACCGAGGCTCCAGTTCTGCAATGCACATTGGGTGTTTCCAGGAGATTACAGGATGGCACAGACTCTCCCCAGCAGCACAGCTCTGCTCTGCAGAGCTCTCTTAGTTGGCTCACTACCAAGTAGCAAGTGCCAACATGCATGTCCCTTTGCATGTACTTGTATACCTCAAAAGTTCTACTGGCTGAATCCAGTGCAGCGATTCTGTGATGAACCTCCCAGGAATGAGTCCCCGAGGTCCTTTCCCAGGTGAGGGTGTATACAGCAACCCATCCCCTTCTCTACCTGCCTTCCAGTTAGACCTCACAGACTGTCTGAGATCTGTCTCTCTATTTGGGGGTTAGCAAGACACCTAAAAAAATCACACTCTTCATCTCCTCCCTTCTCCTTCTACAACAGCACTATTAGTCAACCGCACAGAAGTAGAAATTACTTTAACCAGGCTGCTTTTCCATTACCATTTCCAAGAGGCGGAAGTTTTAATCCAGGTTGAATAAGTGCCGAAGTCAGGGCATCTTAAACCTTCTGCATCCTGATGAGCTGGGTGCCCTTGCTTATCTTCACAGGAAGAATTAGACGGTGGCTGCATATTTGATCTGCAGGGTACTAAGCAACTTCAGTGTTTTTCAGAGTTGACTGACACTTTGATTTTTATAGCCGTAAATACTGAGGAATTTTCTTCAGGTAAATACATAGACAAAATCGGGGGCAGGGGGGGAGCGTGTTTAAGGCTATATCAGAAATTATTTTGAAGTCAACCCAAAATTAACTTGAAAACTTTTTTTTTTTAATGAAACAAATAATTTTTAAACTCAGTCCTTTGAAGCCAGCAATCTGGCTTAGCAGGTAAAAGCATTTGCTTTGGAAGGCTGGTGACCTGAGCTTGACCTCTGGAACTTCCATGGTTGAAGGCAATGCCATAAAGCTGTCCTCTCACGGCCACATGTACCAAGTGGCTTGTGGGCCCTTACACACCGCCATGTGGTGATGTTTTATTTGTACAACCCAATAAAGTTTATCTGGGGATCAGAGGAAAAAGCCAGCCACTATATTAAACACAGAAGTCAGGCAATGGTAGCACACGTCTTTAATCCTAGCATTCGGGAGGCAGGGATCTGTCTGGATCTCCGTGAGTTCAAGGCCACACTGGGAACAGAGCCAGGCATGGTGGCACACGCCTTAAATTCCAACACTAGTTAATCATGGAGGTCTGGAGGACTGTACAGACAGACAGGAAGTGACAGAGCTGGATAGGAAGAGGAAGTGATATAGCTGGATAGAGAGGAAATGATATAGCAGAGCAGAAAGGCATATAGGTGTGTGTATCCATCCTGTGTGAGATAGACACAGCTGGCCTGATGTGAGATGGAGACAGCTGGGACAACTCAAATCCTTCAGCCTCCTCGGGTTTCTCCGGTTCCCTCACCTGTACACTTCTTACCCTCGAAGAGAGAAAGCAAAGGCATATGTTGGAAGACAAAAAGTGTGCCTGACCTCTTTGACCTCGCCTGTAGAAGACCCCTCAAGTCTTCCCAGCCTTCGTCTCTGCTGCACATTGGTGCTAGCCATCTTTATACGCAGATGAACGACAGAAAGCCGGAAATGGGTGTGATTCTGAGAAGTGGTTGTCATTGTTGACAGAACAGTGGCTCAGGGCGGCTTCTGCCCCCAAGAAGTTGTGTAACTTTGGTCTGTTTGTGTGCAGAAGCCTCACGCTCCTGAGGCACCCTGAAAGTAATGATTCCTTCCCCAACCTCATTGCCCGCACCCCTCTACCCCATGTGTCTCTTTGGAGACTTAGGTGTCGTTGAGGTGAGGTTAGCTTGTGGCTTTTCCTATCCCTCTGATCTCTCAGGTTTTCACCCCTGAATCTGGCTCCAGGTTTTTTAATTTAATAAGACCGTTTAGCAATTCGTCTACAACGCCACATGTGCCAAGTGGCATGTGGGCTCTCACACACACAAATGTATGTGGTAAGATATAAATCAAACATTCTCATGTAGTACAACCCTACAATAAACTAATTTGATACTTAGTTGCTGAAGAACAACAGTAAGAAAATATTAAGTCTTTGTTTCCTATAATTAAATCATTATGCATCTGTAAGAGCCGTTTTGGGTTTTTTTTCATATACATTAAAAACGCAGCAATTCAGCCAGATGTGGTGATTCGCCTTTAAACTCAGCACTTGGGAAGCAGAGTCAGGGACAGTAGATCTCCGTGAGCTCAAGGCCACGTCGATTTTACAGAGGGAGTTCCGGGCCAGTCAAGGCAGCCCAGTGAGACCCTGTCGTCTCAAACCAAAGGGAACAACAACCCACCGCAGTTTATAACACGGAAGGAAGGCTCTTCCTCTGAGTGTCACGTAGTGTGACAGCACACCCACATGCACATCTTGTGTTCATAACCAAGGCTCAGTGAAGTTGTATAAAGCAACATGGGCGAGTCTGGAGGTCAACAAGACTGGTATCTAGTCAGATGGTGGTGTGGACCTCCTCTGAGGAATTCCTAACCAGCTGATTGGCAAGCAAACTTCAGGACTAATTTTGACCTCCCAAGTCTGAGCCTCAGAACAAAGGCTTAGGAGCCCCTGACTCCCTGGGTGTAGGGTGCCTGCTTGAGCTATGCTGCTCCCTCACTCCTCGGACTGCCAGGGCACTGGGGGACCAGGACCCAGATGGGCAGTTCTGATCTACAGTCTCACTTTATACACACCCCCGAGCACCAAGAGAAGGCAGTATGTCCGGCTAAACAAGGGCCAGTGCTATCTAGCCATGATGCTGACCAGCTCGGGACTCCACCTGAAGCCCTGTGACTTGTCTGTGTAGCAAGGAGGAACACATAATAGAGAACACTTTGGAATTGGTACCTTGGCTCTTTCCATCCCCGTGCATGTATAAGTGCACATGCATGTGTGTGGAGGCCATCAGGTGGTGGGCCTCAGGCCACCATCTATTTTATTGAGACAGCATCTCTCACTTTTACCTGAAACCCACCCATCCTGTGTGAGATAGACACAGCTGGCCTGATGTGAGATGGAGACCGCTGGGACAACTCAAATCCTTCAGCCTCCTCGGGTTTCTCCGGTTCCCTCACCTGTACACTTCTTACCCTCGAAGAGAGAAAGCAAAGGCATATGTTGGAAGACAAAAAGTGTGCCTGACCTCTTTGACCTCGCCTGTAGAAGACCCCTCAAGTCTTCCCAGCCTTTGTCTCTGCTGCACATTGGTGCTAGCCATCTTTATACACAGATGAACGACAGAAAGCCAGAAACGGGTGTGATTCTGAGAAGTAGTTGTCATTGTTGACAGAACAGTGGCTCAGGGCGGCTTCTGCCCCCAAGAAGTTGTGTAACTTTGGTCTGTTTGTGTGCAGAAGCCTCACGCTCCTGAGGCACCCTGAAAGTGACGATTCCTTCTCCACCCTCATGCTCACACCCCTCAACCCCATATGTCTACCCTGGAGACACAGGGACTCGGTTTAGGCACTGTGTGCTGGTTAATTTTTGTCAACTTGACACAAACTAGCGACACCTGGGAAGGGGGACTCAGCTGAGGAATTGCCTCCATCAGAGAAGCAAGCCTGTGGAGCATTTTCTTGATTGATGACTGATGTGGGAGGGTCCAACCCTGTGCCACCCCTGGGCTGGTGGCCCTGGGGTGGATAAGAAAGCAGGCTGAGCAAGCCATGGGAAGCAAGCCAGTAAGCAGCGCTTCTCCCCGGCTTCTGCTTCAGTTCTTGCTTCCAAGTGTCCTGCCCTTGATGGTAGGCTTGAACCTGGAAGGTCAAATAAACTGTTTGCTCTCCAAGTTGTTTTTGTTCATGGCCTTCTATCACAGTGACGAGAAGCAAGCTAGGATGTCATCCAGGTAAGGGAGGGGTCCTGCAGAGGGGCCTGAGAAGTAGGTGGGTAGTCATCCCCTCAGGTAGCTGATCTGCTGCTGCATTCCGTGAGGGTGGCTATTTGGTTATGGAAGCCCCACCCAGGTGGGCCGTGTCTGGGAGGTCCCAGGTGGGATGCCATTGGCTAAGACATTAGCTAGGTGAATAGTCATGGGGATATTTACAACAGGCTGGCACCTGGGGACTCTCCACACATTTCTGCTTGTGCCCTCTTCTCCTTTGCCTTGAAGTGGAGGATGCTCCCCCATTCCCTTACAGAACTGCGCGTATCCTTGTCTGTGAGCATCTGGATGTTCACAGGGCCTGGGAGTCCATGGGAATGAGTCTCACTGTAAGACAGTTCAAAGATAGCATTTCTTCTCCCCACCTGGCTTCTGAGGCAAAATGCCTTCCTCTCCTTCCTCAGTGTGCCTGGCATGGAGAGTCCTAGGCTGACTGCCTTCTTCTCCCGCCCACATGCCCACCTGAGACAAGCAGAGAGCATTTTCTTCCCGGGTTCATTAAGCCCAGGAACTTGGAGGCGGTAGAAAGAAATTTCCTCATTTCATAAAAATTTAAACTAACGGCAGACAGCTGTGGCCATCTAGTGAATTCCTCTCTCCGGAGCAGAGATGCTTAGTTAGACCTTTTCTTGGCAAAGGAGAAGATATCAGATGAAATTGGAAGCCACTGATGGCAGCGTGGTTTGTTGAGTTTGGTGGCCTGCTGCTTCCTAGGAACTCACACGAGTCATCAGCATTAGCCAGTACTAAGCGCAGGCTGGCACTTCCTGCAGTCCTTACTTCACTTAATTCATATAGTGATGCTATGAAATGTGTCCTTGGTATATGTCACAGGTGGGAAATGGACACTCAGAGAGGTGAAGTAATTTCCCTAAAGTCGCCCAGCTGTGGAGCTAGCGCTCAAAACAGGTACCCAAGGCTCTAAGGCCTGGGTGTGGACCTTCTGTGATCACGGTGGCTTCAGGGAGTTAGGGACAGACCAGGGACATGCTGGCCTCTAGTTTTCAATCTTGGGGTGTCAACGTGACACAAACTAGAGTCACCTTGGAAGAGGGACGTCAACTGAGGAAGTGCTGCCATCAGACTGGCCTGTGAGTATGTCTGTGGACCATTTTCTTGCTAACTGATACAGGAGGTCTGAGCAGGCTTCGGGCAGCAACATCTGTGGGCAGGTGGTCCAGGGTGGTATAAGAAAGCTATCAGAGAAAACCAGAGGAAGCTGGCCAGTAAGCCACAACCCATGCTCTCTGCTCCAGTTCCTGTCTTGGGTTTCTGTCTTTGGCTTCCCTGGATGATGGACTCTTAACTTGTAAGTCAAAATACACCCTTCTCTTTCCAAATTGCTTCTGGTCATTGTGTTTATGATGGTAACAGAGAAGGAAACCAGAGCAGGGGTGGAGAATTTCATCCCTGGCTCTAACGGGATCAGTTCAGAAGTGGGCAGATACTGTTTGTCCATGGTGGGCCCCGAGAACCTGATTTCAGCAACCCCAAAAACAGGTCCTTAACTTTGTGCTTTAGGGGAAAAAAGAGTTGGGGTTCTGGAGTTGCAGGAGATTGGATCTTGGGTGTTGGAATTCCTGGCCACTCCCTCAGCTGCGTGACCACACATGTGCTATTCAGATGTTTAGTCATTCCAGGGCTTTACGTCCTACATAATGCATGTGTGGCGTAGCTCTGTAAGCCCATATGCGCATGTGCAGGAGAATGCATAAAAAGCGGGTCACAGACTCCCCACCCCCATATCTTCCACATGCCTGATCACATTCTCTTCTGCCTCTCCCTTCTCCTAATAAAACTCTGATAGTGGGTTTTGTCATGCCTTGTGGCTTTTCTTACACAGTAACAGGGCCACTTAATGAATAACATTACACCGCCACATAAAAACCAACATTGGGTATTTGATAGCTTATTGATAGCATGTTCAAGGAAAAAGTCCCATCTCCTGCATAAGTGTGTGTGCGCGTGCCTGCACGTGCTTGCACGTGTATGTAGGCCAGAAGGTTAGCATCGGACTTCCCCCTCAATTGCTCTCTATCTTATTTTGAGTCAGGGTCTCTCACTGAACTCACAGTTTGCTGACTCATCCAGGCTGAGTAATCCTCTCATTCCTGCCTACCTGGTTCTGGGATTACAGGTTTACAGCACTGTGCTTGGC
Source organism: Peromyscus eremicus (assembly GCF_949786415.1). Taxonomy (NCBI): domain Eukaryota; kingdom Metazoa; phylum Chordata; class Mammalia; order Rodentia; family Cricetidae; genus Peromyscus; species Peromyscus eremicus. Next base: position 55,461,590 of record NC_081422.1, read on the forward strand.
TTTTGTTTCCTGTGGGTTCTGGGGCATCACACTCAGGTCCTCATGCTTGCATAGCAAGCCATCTCCCTAGAATGTCCCTTCCCTGCACGTCAATGTCCCTATTTGTAAAATGGGACTAAGGGAAGTCTACTTCTTGGAAGCAGTGTGGGGATCAATAACACATTAATGTCTATAGACAGCCTAATCTCAGGGCCTAGCACACAGGAAGCTTTCAACACACACATACACACACACACACACACACACATACACACACACACACACACAGGCACACAGATACATGTATGCGCGTGTGTACATCCGTCAATTTTCTATCTAGGTGGCTCCCAGGCCTGTGTGCTGATACAGCACTCATAACAGTTGTGCTAGCCCACTCCTCAGCTAGCATCTGCTCTCCATCATAGCGTGGAAAAGCCACCTGAGGGTTTAGCTACCCTTAAAGAGACAAAGGCTGCCTACTTGGTGCTCTCTGGCAACCCCCCTCCCAGGGGCTCAGGCTCCTGGCTGTCCTGAGGTTCCTTTTAGTTAGGTGCAGGCTTCAGATTTCTCTGGGTCAGGCTTTGGGGCTGTGATTCAACTCAGGGCAAGTCTGTGATCTGGCTCTCTGGGGCTGTTCCTGTCCACTGTCACAGGACACTGGAGACCTAGTGCTGAGTGCCACTTGTCACTCCTCCCTGTTGCCTTCACCCCACTTTGCCCCTCCAGAGCTCAGTTAGAGAACTGGCTCCTGATTTCTCAATGTGTCATTAAATTCAACAAACGTGTGCCATGGACCAGACACAGAACCAAGAGGCATGTCCGCTAAGGAGCTCACAATCTAGCGGACAGGAGAGAAAGACCCAGGCTGTAGCATGGCTGTGGTGGAGTGAGGGGTGAACCCAGCCTGAAAGATCAGAGAGCATCCCCTGGGGAAGGGATGTTGCAAGCGTGAAGGAGGACCAGTTAGAGAGAGCGGACCTCCCCCAAAGTTCCCTTCCCCCTTGCCGTCAGACCCTCTGTTTTTTGTGGGGCTACTGGCTTTTCTGATGGCTTAGATGCCAGTGTGGGGGTTTTCTGTCTCTGTGGCTGTGGATAGCCTCAAGCTAGACATGGCTTGTCAAAGCCTCAGGCTGGAGGGTTGGGGAGCGAGCGAGCGAGGGAATGTGTATTTTCAGTAGTGGCATGTCCACAGAACCTGCTTTGAGCAGCTCCACCTCAGGAGGGGACATGCTCCCCCAGGACCCTGCCCTGTGCCTGACATGGTAGAAGTGCTCCCAAACAGCACTTGTGCAGAAGAACAAAAGTGAGTGAGCAGGTAGGCTATGGGCTTTGTTCTCTCTGCCCGCCCGTGAGGTTGGTACCTCTCTAGGGAGGTGAATCACTCACACAGCAAAGTCTCTTATCATCAGGGGGATGGCTCAGATGTTGAAGTGCCCACTGTGCATGCTGTAAGAGCGAGGACCAGACTCTGGGTCCCCAGAACAATCTGAACCCATATCCATGCCACCTGGGCATGATGACCAGTGGGCAATTCTAGCAGTAGGAAGGTGGAGACGGGATCCCCGGAGCCAGCTGAGTAATAGATTAGCCCAGGTTGATGGAATCTAGGTCTGATTGGGAAATCCTGCCTCAATAAATAAGGGGGGATGAGCAATGCAAGAATCCCAGTGTCAACTTTGGGCTCTACACTTACGCTCACATGCATGCAAACACACATAAAAAACAAATACACGTTAGAGAGAGAGAGAGAGAGAGAGAGAGAGAGAGAGAGAGAGAGAGACTCATGTCCTCATGTGGCCCTGTCCTGCTATGTACCAGTTAAAGGCACACAGAGTTGAGAGAATTCTAGGTGGCAGGGAACAAGATAGGAACGTCCCCCATATGCAGTGTCAGGCAGGTCACTCAGCACTTGTAGCGTTTCTGCTCTGTGTGGGGCTCTGGGATAGCTGGGAAGGAAGTGGGATAAAGAAACCACCCCTGGCATCCAGGAAGCAATTGTGTGGAAAGAGAGATGTATGTGCAAACAAAAGGTTACGACCAACTGTGTGAGGTAATAAGGACAGTCACCAGATCAGAGAGCGACAATTATAAAGCGGGCACTGTGGTCAGGCCAGCCAGCTTCAGATCGCAGCCCCATCGCAGCCAGCTGGGGCATCCAGGGCAAGCTCCCAGCATCATTCAATGTCTGACCCTCATCCGTCCAGTGGGGATCATTTCAGAACACAATGTGGAACGTTCTGCGGATGAAGCCCTTGATGAGTTTGGAGCTGTGCCAGCTCAGAAGCGCTGGGCAGTGCGGGCTCTCCTGACGGTAGCGTGCAGAAGGAAAAGCTTCCTGCTCTGTCGGGAGGGCTCGGGGGAGTGACGCTCAGTGAGGGACAGAGCGCAGCAGGCAGGTGTGGATGGAAGAGCTAGGAGGCAGTAGAAACAAAGGCTGATCTGAACAAGTTAATAGCACATTGTAGTGGAAGCTACAGTTGGGCAGCTGTATGCTTGGGTGTGATTTGGATGGAGGGCTAGAGGCGAAAGAGACGACAGAGGAGTGGGGCCTGAAGCTGGGACCCTGACGGGGGGATCTTAAATTGTGGAGCCAATGGGGGTGCCTGACAAGCTCAGTCATGCTGTTACCCCCATGATGCTTCTGTAGCAGACATTGCGAATCCACCACAGAACTCTCCCTTTATGAGCAGAGTATGATTTTAATACCATCCTTGAATTCTCTGGGGGCCAGAATGAGCTGAAAGGCACTAGATGTGGGAGTCCCTTTCTTCTCTTCCTCTTTTACCTCCTCCCTCATCTCCTCGTTTCCTCCCCACCCTGTTCTCTCTCTTTTATGTAGAACTTTTTAAATTAGTGTATATTGATTGTACAAAATAACGGATTTCATTGTGAGACTTTCATGCATGTGTGCTGATCCCATCTCTACCCTCTGAACACCACTCTTACCCTACTCTCCTTCCCTGGGTCCCCTTCTTCTTCCTTGATGGCCCTTTTCTACTCTCATATCTTACTTATTCTCTATATGAGAAAACATACATTACCTTTCTTTGCCTGCCTTACTTAATGATCTCCAGTCCCAACCATCTTCTGCAAGCATCATTTTGTTCTTCATAGCTGAAGATACAAACACAAATACAATACATACATACATACACACACACACACACATACACACACATACACACACACACACACCACGTTTTCTTTATCCAGTCATCTATTATTGGGCACCGAAACTAATTACATAATTTGGCCCCTATGAATTGTGTTGTGATAAACATGGTGTCCGGGTATCTCTGCCACAACTGACTTGGATTCCTTCAGGTAGATACCCAGGAGTTTTACAGCTAGATCATGCTGTAATCCCATCTTCAGCTTTGGAGGACCCTCCACACTGATTTCCACAGTAGCTAGACTCTCTTATATTCCTATCAGCAATACACAAAGACTCCCCCCTCCCATCCTCACCAGCCTTTGTTGTTGCTGATTTCTTGCTGATGGGCATTCTGACTGGGGTGGGTGGAATCTTGGTCTAGTTTTCATTTGCTTTCCCTGATGGTTAAGGAATTTGAACCTGTTCTTCATGTAATTGTTGGTCATTTGTAATTTGAGAAATGTATATTCAGTTTGGGTGCCCATTTATTGACTATATTATTTTTGTTTTTAAGATTTATTTTGTTTTAAATTATGTGTATAAGCATGTCTGTCGGGGTGGTATATGCACACGAGTGCAGTGCCAGCAGAGACCAGAAGAGGGCACCAGATCCCCTGAAGCTGGAGTTACAGGTGGTTGGGAGCTGCCCCACATGGGTGCTGGGAACCAAATGCCTCTGCTGCAAGAGCTGTCAGTACGTGCTCTGAGCTGTCTCTCACGGCTTTGTTTGCTCTTTTGACGTTTGCATATTTGAGTTAGAAAAAAATCCTAAACACCCCAGCAAAAACATCCTAGAGATGATAAACTCAGCAAAGTAGTGGGGTATAGTCAACCTAACAATTAGTAGCCTTTTCATGTACTAAGAATGACACATTGACAAAGAAATCAGGAATTCACAATATCCAGCTCCACCCAAAGTTGCCTAAGGAGAGGCTTAGCCGAGGAGATGATGGATTTCTGCAATGAAAACAGCAAAACACTGAAGGAAGAAACAGAAGACACTAGAAGATGGGAAAACCTCCATGTTCATGGATGGGAGAATTAATATTGTGAAAATAGCCACACACCAAAAAGGGATGGAAGATTCCATGTCACCTCCATGGATACACCAATGATTCTTTACAGAATTTGGCAACAACAGGACACTCATAAGAGAGCACCAAGAGATCCTGAAGAGTCAACGCAGTCCTGAACAAAAGGAGCACTGCCGGAGGTCTCACCACTCCAGACTTCAAAATACACTACGGAACCATAGTCACAAAACCAGCATGGCGCTGGCATCAGAACAAAGACCAATAGACTGGACGAGAGGACCCAGAGATAAACCCACACAGCTGCAGCTACCTCCGGCTAAATGAAGGTAACAGAAACACACATCGGAGAAAACACAACCTCTTCAGCAAACTGTGCTGGGAAAACTTGACGTCCACAGGTCAAAGAATGAGACTAGATCTCCGTGTCTCACCCTATACAAAGAAATCCACAGACCATGGATCTGAGACCTCGCTGTGAGACCTGAGACTCATCAGCATCAGAGGAAACATGGCGCGCGGGGGGGCGGGGGTGGGGGGGCATTTCAAGATGCTGGCACAGGGGAAGCTTCCCTGAGCAGGATCCAGCAGCTCAGGAAGTAACAGCAACTGCTAACAAACAAACAAGTACGTCAAGTTTAAAAGCTTCTGCGTGGCGGAGGAACCGACACAGTGAAGAGACTCCTCCAGATGAGAAGTATTGCCAGCTATTCATCTATCAGAGAATTAATATCCAGAGTATAGAAAGAATTGACATGTAAATCAGAGGCAGTTTGCCATCCCCGAGAGCGAACTAGACACAGGTTTTACTTGAGCCAGCTCATCCATTCCTCCCCGCAGCTGGGTGATTCATCACACTCGGCTGCCCCTGCCCCCCACGCTGTGGTTTGGCTTCTTCTGGCTGGCAAGCCTGGTCCTTCCTTCTTGAATGCCAACCTTCTCTGGATGGGCCTTCTAACCACAAAGCCAGCAGGCAGCTGGAACAGCCTGCTATTTGAGGTTTGGCTAGGTCTTCCCACAACCAGGGCATGGGTACTGCCCAGCTCTGGCCAGGGTGTGACTGCCTGGGTGGGTGGGCCTCTTGATGCAGGATCCGCACGGCTTAGCCACACAGCCTTTCCACCTGTGGCAGCTGCAGCCAAGCCCAACTGATCAGGCCCCGTGGCCACTTTCAAAGCTTATTCCAAAGTACTTCCAATGGGGTAGAACCTATGGGCAGGGCAAGGGCTACTCCAGGATGGCCCCACTGAGAGAGAGGCCTGAAAGAGCCTAGACGGATGCTCTGTAGCACAGACATGCTTCATTTAGAGTGCACTTGATTTCTAGGTGGCCTGGGGTCAAACACTGGCTTTGCTGCTTACCCACTCTGCCTCTTATGTCCTGAGAGCCTTTTCTTTAAATCTGGAAAATGATTACATTTATTCTTAATGGATTTGTTGCAAGGTTTGCTTGAAGGACTGTAAGGAAGGCAGGGACATTTGGTTACCCCCATGGAGATTATCAAAAGCAGGGCTTGTGGCCAGAAGGCATATAGTAGAGCAGGAGGCTGTGTGGGAGTGAAAAGCTACGGAGAGGCTTGGGGGTTCCCTCCCAGCTCTTGGGGCAGGCAAGAGGGGCTGGGACCCAACATCTCATCCTGCCCAGCCATGTCACCCCTAGGAAGACCTGCCCCCCAAAACTGACCCCACCACTCCCCAAGGGTACAAAAGGTCTCTGCAGCCTCCTCCCTCCAGCCTGGTAAAATGGGAAATTAATCTCCCTTTAATCCTATACTTAAAGTGCAGGATTCCACTCCCCAGTGAGACAATGAAATTAATCTGCCACTAATTTTCTGTTTGCCAACTCTGGGTCGCTCCATTTCCAACTCAGCTCTTCCAAGGATCTTGAGTCCTGGGAAACAAAGACTTAATCTCCTCTCTGGCCTTGATTCTAAGCCGTCAAAAACTCAGTCCCATTGGTATTCTGCCCAACTAGTCTAAGGAAGGAGAACAGAAGGTCTGCTGTCTCCCCAGAGGCCATGGATTCCAGGACTGGCCCCTGGCCTCTCCCACCTCTCTGGGTGTGAGGGGATTAGGGACTCCAGGGTCTGTTGGCCTGTCTTGAGTTGCAGAGTATGAGGCAAAAGGTGACTAACGGGCCTCCTCCTTGGGAACTGGGTGTCAGGAGAGACTGTGGAGGTAGATCACCAAGTTCTCCTGGGTCCCCTGTTTGTAAAGTATATGGGGCCGAGTCATGATCTGCCACCTCCTACCTCTGTCCTCAGCACCGAAGGTCCTAACCGTGCTGGCTGGCTGCTCTTTCTGGAGCACGGTGGGATCGGAAAGGGTAATTCCCCTTTTCTTACCCTCCCTTCTCCTGCATTGGAAATGTCCTCGCCTCTGTAGTCTTTGCAACAGACTGCTCACAGCGCTCATTGTCCAGGTTGGCAAAGGGGAACGTCCCACTTGACACCTTAGGAGCATGTGACCCCGGGCAGGGGTGGGAGCTCATTGGAAGAGTGCTAACCTTGCAAACCTAAGGACTAGGTGAATTCCCCAGGATCCAAGTAAAAATAAACCTGACACAGTGGGTGGTATGCACTTGTAATCCCAGAACTGGGGAAGCAGAGGAGGAAGATCCCTGGGCCTGGCTGAGTAGTTAGTCCAGCCTGCATGGGGAGTTCCAGGCTCATAAGAGACTATTCCTAAAAACAGGATGGATAGTACCCAAGGAATGACAAGCTGAAGCTGTTCTTGGGCAGTGAGCATGCACTGGTCTGCAGAAAACACACACACACACACACACACACACACACACACACATACACACACGCACAGAGAGAGAGAGAGAGAGAGAGAGAGAGAGAGAGAGAGAGAGAGAGAGAGAGAGAGAGAGAGAGAGAGAGAGGTGGTATTAGTAGATACTTGGTAAATAGGAACCAATGTCCCCTCTCACTTCTGGGATACCAACCCTACCCCTTCAACAAGGCTGACTTTAGGGCTCCTATTGGGTGCCCCTCCACAGAACCCTCATTCTGGGGCTGCCCGGAGCCAGGGAGCAGAATCCCACTACCATTGCGTTTCTTCCCACTGCAGAGGAGGAATCAGCTATGGTGGTGATGTCATCCTGGGCGGTCAGGAGGATTAGTTGAGATTACTCTCATTAAGGGCTTAGCGTAGGGCATCACCTGAGGTACCAGGTAAATAAATGTTAGAATGTGTGGTTACTACGGTTTACTCTTAGTGACTGTGTGTGTAGCATTCATCCCGGCCCCTGCCAGTGAACACTCCTCAAAGGCAGACCTTTGGCACCCACCTGCTGGGTGGGAGCGAGGAATGTATCAGGGAAGACTAAACAAATGGAAGGGGCATGCCAGTCCCCAGGGCAAGCCAGTCTCACGACCAGCATGGTGTCCCTGGAGGCTCCCTCCCATGCCTGGCATCCCAGCCTTGCTGTATCTCCGTCACAAATGAGGTCCCGGTGGTCACAAGCACATCCCTCCCGCAATTCCAGTCCCTCCCTCCAAGCCTGACTTAGAGTGTCCGGCAGCAGAGAGGCGGTCAAGCATACCTTAAAACCATCTGCTCCCGCCTCCTGTTTAAGCATGAAGAGACTGATGACCAGAGAGGCTGGCCACCTGGCTGGCCTATGGTCACATAGCAAAAGGCAGCATTAGAACTGGCTAGAAAATCTCTTGACTTTCAACTGCTTCGGGGATTTCCCTGAATATCTTGTCCCCAGGGCCACCACAGTGACAGCGCACTTGTAAAATCGAGTGCCAGGTGCTGTTCTGCCTTTTGCACGTTAGCTTAGTCCTTCCTCCTCACACACCTGGAAGGAGACGACATGACATTCCCCGTGTCACGGATGGGGAACTTGGGGTTTAGAGAGATGAAATCACTCAACCCGGGTCACAGCGAGGCCAGGAGGAGGCTGGAGTGCAATCTCAGATTTATCTGACGCTCTGGCCAGCGCTCTTCCCAGCCTCCTCCAAGGGGACAGGTCACAGCTGGGCCCAGCCCAGCGTGTGTGGGATGGATGAGGCCTGCCAGCTCAGCGTGAGTAGTTTTCTCTCCCAGCCATGGGCAGACCTAGAGAGCCATGGACAAATTCCAGGCAGAGCCTGAGGCCTAATAGCCAGGGCTCTTTCCCTTCCTTGTCCTGTGACCCATCGGCCTGGACAGGCAGATCCTACCCCCGCCAGACCTATAGGACAGCAGACGGCAAGCCCTACAACATCCACGAGCCTCTGGCTGATGGTGTCAGAAAAGGAAGAGGCAGGAAGTGGTCTGTGGGAGCGGGGACGAGACCTCTGCTGTGCCATGTGGCTCTGTCTGAGGTTTCTGCTTGGGAAACTGACTCATGTGGACACAGCAGGATTCCTCACAATGTCCCCAGGGGGCCAATTAGAGTAATTACAGGCCAGCTTGGAGGCCAGGATGTGTTTTAAGGGAGAATGAATAGGCTGCCCCAGGGCTCTGTGGTTTCTCCAGGCCAGTGGGCAGAGGGGTGTGGGGAGAACCGGGGTGCTCAGGCACTCTGGGCGGAGCAGCCTAAGGAAAGTACAGGCTGCCTGTGTGCAGGGCTATCCACAGGGTCTCTATACTTGATTCTGACCTGTTGGGTGGCCTCCAAAGCTTGGCTTCTCCAGGCCTCATGTCCAGCTCTAAGAACTAGATGCCTGTCAGCTGCCTCTTGCCTTTAAGGAAAGTGCCTAGCCAAGACCGCGAAACAGCCAGGGGACGCCCTGGCCAGAGAGAAAAACACCTTTCAGATGTGTCTTGAGGGTATCACCATCTCCCACCTACCCCAACACTTGTCCCCTTTGTCAGTTTCTTCTGATGCCACCTGCTATCCTAAGGGAGAGTCCACATGCTTCCGAGTAGACGCCCTTGTTTCTCCCAAAGGGCCTTTTATGACCACCTCTTCTTTCCCTGATGTTCCTTCTGCCTCTCCTCAGGTCACTGGAGAACCTAACAGAACCAAAGGGACCTTACTGACGGACAGTAGTGTTTTGGAGAAATCTAGGAAACCTTGACACAGAGCAGCGGTGGGTGGCCGAAGGAGGCCCACCTTTCTTCCTGCTTTTCCAGGCTGTGGGGTTCCTGTGCTCCACAAGGGTGGTGAAGGATGTGCTGGCCTCCATAAAGCAAGTTCCATTAATCCTGAGTGAGCTTATCCTTCTTATTTAGTTTTTGTTACATTTATTTTTATTTAATTTGTGTGTGTGTGTGTGTGTGTGTGTGTGTGTGTGTGTGTGTGTGTTAGGGTAGGTTGCAATGTGTCATAGCATGCATGTGAGGGGCAGAGGGAAATTTCTGGGAGTCAGGTTCTCTCCACCATGTGTCCTGGAGATGGAATCTGTTTCTTTAGATTGGTGGCAAGTAGCCTTTACCTGCTGAGCCATCTCACTGGTCCCTACCCATTTACCCGATGGTAAAACTGAGGACTAGGGAATAAAATGGCTTGTCCACCCTGCCTCACCCAGACCCACACACAGAGACACAGATACACACACACACACACACACACACACACACACACACACACACACACACACCACATGATGGCAGAATTGGGACCGGAACTGAGAGGTGTCTGTCCCTGGGCCCCTGGCTCTTCACCTTCTAGAACTCCGAGCATCAGATGGTGAGGCTAAAAGAGGCCATTTCCAGCCTTGAGCAGGGATGGACTCTCCCAGGAATGTTGGAGACTCCAAGAGAGTTCTTGAACCTGGGAAGCAGGACATGGCTACTGAAAGCCAGTGGAGTACAATTTGTATTTTCCTCTGTGGAGCCACACTAACAGGAAAAGCAAGTCTGCTAAGGGAGGCTGGAGTCTTTTTTTTTTCCCCCTAAAGTTACCTTCTTTGTGTCTACTATGCAGAGAAGTATCCAGGATAGGGTTGGCTCATGGATGTGGGGAGGCCTGTATTGGTTCTGGAGGTTCGAACCAAGGTGACCACCCCCTTGTACTCTGCACTTGTACCCGCTGGGGCTGGAGCCTGTGTTCACATTAGGTGTGGGTGCAAAGACCCTAGTTTAAAACTACTGTCCTCTGGCCTTCTACTATGCCACCAGCTCTTTGCTTTGGGTCTCAGTTTCCCCTCTGTGACAGGCAAGAGCATGGCTGGTTCTTAAACCCAGCTTCCCAGAAACTGACCTAAGAGTTTTTGAACAACTCTGAGACCCAGACCTCCCCCTGTGGATACTGGCTGTTTTAATTTTATTTCTTTAAAATTTGTTTTTGAGTGTCTATCTGTACTATATACATGCTTGAAAGTGTTTGTGTGTGTGTGTGTGTGTGTGTGTGTGTGTGTCTGTGTGCATACATGTGCAAGCCAGGTCCCTAGAGGCTCTTGTGATGGGACTTGCTTGTGTACAGGTAAACAAGAGAGATCAGAAGGGTCCCAGAATCCTTCTTGGCTGGAAACTTCTCTCAGTGTATCAACAGATGTCTCTCCCATGCTGGGGACAAAGTATCCATCAGCCCCTGGAGCTAAAGACTCTGGGAGGCAAACAGGAAGGACAGAAAAGCTCTGGGACAGATGTCAAGTGATGAGTTGAGCAAGCTACACTCTGGAAGTCTTCCTGTATGAGAACAAAGCATCCTGAGCCAGCCCAGCCACGGTCACTACACAGATGCACGCAGGTGATTGTGTCCACCAGTGGGTCCCTTTAGAGATGAACCGTCTGAGGCTCTAATTTACCAAGGTGTCTAAGTGGAGGCAGGGACATATTCCTGGTGCTGCTCCAGGCTCTTGTCCTCCTCTGGCTCCTGCCCCTGACACGGGGCAAGTTTGCCAGCCACGGAGTGAGAGTTGAAGCCGAGCTGTCTGTCTCCTGAGATCCACTTCAGGGGAGTTAGTCTAGGGTGCAGGTGGAGGAGAGGGCCCTGGGTCCCCAGCTGCCCTCAGCGGACTTTAGCCTCCACAGGGACCTTTGCCCACCTGAGGCTGGCAGGTGGACCCTTCCTGCATTTGGTCCTGTGGGAAGCAAAGGGGCTTCTCTCTGGCTGGTCCGGGGATCCCAGGGACCTTGGGTGAGTGACGACGAGTCAAGCTGTTTTCTTCTGCTTCCGCCGGTTGTGGTCAGAAGATGGTGGTGTGAGGGAGCAAGGAGAGAGACCTGTGGGAGTCGGACTGAGGTAAAGGACACGAGCTCAGAGAGAACAACATTTGAAGACAGAGCCCCAAGCAGCTCTACTGCAGACTCTGTCCAGAACATTCTACCACATCCACCAAGATACCCCCTGGGCAAGCAGCTCTCTCTTCCACACTCACACCCCTGCCGGCCCTCCTCAGCCAGCTGGGATCTCCCAACCCCACTTCTCCCTGCTCTCATCAGAATCCTCCGTAAGAAAAGGCGTGTCACCAGGCTCCTCTCCCTCTCAAGTCAGCAGTGGCTCCCACCTTCCTGTCTGGACCTCCTACTTCATTTCCCTCTTCTTATCATCTAATCAGTAGGACCTCAAGCTGCTCTGGGGACCCCTAAATACTGTTCTCTCATCCCTGGTGGTGTCTAGTCTAGGGTTGCTAGTTAAAATACAGGCACTCTGTTAGGCCTGGATTTCTGACAGAAGAGAAGCCTTCCTCAAGGTGAGTGTGCTCCAAATGTTGTTTTCATTGTGCTTCTGAAGTTCAAACGCAAGGGTACACCGTGCCCGGCTGCTTACTAAAATCTCATGCCCCAGTCCAGTCCACTCCCTCCCACCATGTATCCCTTAGCTCAGGGATCTGCTGGGGCAAGATGGAAAGCTCACCCCAGGGAATTTAATTTTAAATACGTTTGTTTATTTAAATAAAGTATTTAATTTTGAATAAGTGTGTTTGTTTTCAATATTTTTCCCGTACTGGGGATTGACTCTAGAGCCTCACACATGTTAGCAAATACTCTCATATTGGTATTCCCGCTCCCCTACTCACTCCCTTTCTTCATCGTTTTATGAATTAATCCACTTGTTTTACGTGGCCTCTCCTGGAGACCACATTCCACCACCTTCCCTGCCCTCTGGTGACCCAGAAGCCCAGGGTTATAGGACAATTGGAAGAGACAGTGTTTTAAGTGAGGACACTTGGGTTCAGTGGAAGCATCTGCTATTGATTCTATGACTGGTCAGGGGAGTCTCTGCCACTGCCCTGGGGCCCTAACTCCATCTGTCATCCAGGTGGCTCTGGGTGACAGGAGGCATGTGCACTCCCCTGAGTTAGTCACGCGAGGGTTTGACTAGTAAGAGCCTGCCGTCTGGGGTCCAAAGTCACTTGACCTAGAATGTGGGGAGGCAGGGCCCCATCCTGAGCTCTGTGCTGGGCAAATGAGTGGCATTCTAATCCTCTTGACCTCATGGGCCTACTCGGAGGGTCATGCAATTTGAGGTTATGGTCACTAGGGGTCAGGCTTGCACGTTGGTGGCTTTAACTGCTTTTGCAATCTTCCTGGAGCCTTGAGGCTGAGCAAAAGGGACAGTGGACGTTTTGGTTTGTTGTTTTTTTTTTTAATGTGGATTCTGTGACCTGCACATGCAGAATGTGAGTGACTCTCCTCTGTCTTCACACATTCCTATATACCCTCTGGAGGGCTCCTCACCCCCAGCCCTTTATTTACTTCAGAAGACCCTGTGGAAGAAATTGGGTAGGTGGCTGGTTCCTGGAGATACTCTGGGTTGGGTGTTAGAAGAAACTGGGGCCCTAATACAAAATCTGCCTCTGTGAGTGTCCTTGGTGGGCTGGATGACCTCCTATGCCTTGGCTTCTTCATGAGTGGAATGGGGGTGATGAAAATATGGGGATATATGAAGACCCTGGAGACAGGGTGGCTTCTGCAGGGCATCCCAGCCCTTTTCAGAATGGCTCATAATGGGAACAGATGGGTTAGAAAGACCAGAGATGACAGGAGTTGCCATGAGAGATGGTATCTGGTCACTTGACCAGCCCTGGGTCTAAGCACAGGCTTTGGAGGAAGAGAGGAGAACTCAGAAAGGGAACTTCACTAGCTTGGGGTCGTGTTGCCAGTGAGATAAACCCAGTGCCCATGGGCTGGGGGTAACAGCTGGCTGTTATGAATGAACAGCATTAATGCAGATGTGCCCCTAAGTCAGGCCACAGCATGCAGGCTGGCTTCTGGGGTTCTCGGTGTAATTCGGTGCATTCTCTGGGCACCTGATGGACCCTGGGAGCGCATTCTCTGTTGGAATAGCTGCCTTTAGGACAGGGTAGTGAGCACCATGAGATCAGAGTACTCAGCTCAGGTGCAAGAACAGCACTCAGGGAAACCTGCTTATGCTCACATGCTCACAGCTGTCTAGCCTCCTATAAGACACTGTGTAAAATAGCCAATTAGTGTTTTAAAAGGTGTTCAACATCCCTAGGTATCAGAGCGATGCAAATTAAACTACTTTGAAGGGCTGGAGAGGTGGCTCAGTAGTTAGGAGTACTTGCTGTTCTTTGTAGAGGACCTGGGTTCAGTTCCCAGCACCCACATGGTGGCTCACAATGGAGCATAACTCCCGTTTCAGGGGATCCGATGTCCTCTTATGTCCTCTACAGGCACTGCTCACACCTAGTATACACACACACACACACACACACACACACACACACACACGCACACACACACACACAAGCGAAGGCAAAACACTCATACAAATAAAAAAAAAATCTTGAAAAAAAAAAAAGCCCTACTTTGAGACATCAGCTGACCCAGTCATCAAGAAATGTGACAGCAAATGTTGGGGACACAGGGAAGAGGAGCCCTTATTCACTGCTGGTGGCTGTGCAAATTAGTACAGCCATCATGCAAATCAGTTTGGAGGTTCCTTGAAAAATTAAAAATAGAACTACCACATGACCCAGCTACACCATCCAAGGGCTCCAAAGGACCCCATATTCCTCCACAGAGGCACCTGCACACCCGTGTTTATTACTGCTGTGTTCACGACAGTAAGGAATTGGAACCAGTCTAGATGAGTGGACAGGAAAACCTGGCACATATATACAACGAAATATTATACAGTGGTAAAGAAAAGAGAAATCATAAAGTTTTCAGGAAAATGGATGGATCTGGAAAGTATAAGGAGACCCAAACTCAGACAAAAAAACGACATTTTCCTTTATACGTGACGATATGAACAGGTGTGAACATGGGTACCATCTACAAGTCTGGAAGGGAAGCTAAGGAAGTGATATTAGGTGACAAGGAAGGATGGGGACAAGGGCACACAGAGCGTGAAAAGAGGAAAAGGGATTGGGGGCAGCCACAAGGGAGGAACAGGGACTGCAGGAGCGGTGGGGAGGGGAAAGGGAGTCACACTTTGTTAGAAAACACCATCACGGTTCCTAACACGTTATATGCTGAATTTAGAACAGGATCCTGGGTAGCCACACGCTGGCTGCCTGGGGAGAGGGTTGGACCCTGCTGGGCCCTTCCCCCAAGAGCTTTTCCTTCCTCACCTGCTCTGTCTCTTCAGGTAGAAGCTGACTCTAGCTATAGGGGGTGGGGTTGCTCTCGGAAGCCCCAGCCTATGGGAGTGGGGAGGGAATGGGTGGGTGTGTACCCCCGTAGCTCCAATAGAACCCCACCCCCACCCATCACTGGGCTGCAGCTGTTTTTTTCCCATCTGAAGAATGACTTGTCACCCACAATTGCATCAATCTGTCCACAGACAAAGTGAATCATGTCGTAAGCTGTGGTTCTGGCCAGGCCTCTAGTGGGGGTATGGTTCTGGCCTGTGCCCTGTGCTCTGGTGAGGGGTTGGCTGGGCCAGGCCTCTAGTGGGGATTTGGGGCTGACTGTTTTGATTTGGATTTGGCAGAGGGAAGCAAAGGCCAGGAGAGGGATGACAGGGGTCTGGGGAGTCGATGTGAGGTGGTGTTGAGCTCATCTGACAGAGGACAGTGACCTATGTTGGGACCACACTGGTGAACTTTCTGGCTTGCTCATCCTACAGCCCCACAGCTAGCAGGGCAGAAAAAGAAGTGGAAGAGACAAATGGATTCGCTCTGCTGTGTTCCCAGTGGCAGGGGAGGGCTGGGATGGGGTGGGCGGAGCCAGGGTTGGCTGGGTTGCTTCCTTTATCTCTATTTTAGACTCCTGGCTTCACTTCCCCTTTAGCTGACACCCAGTGACCACGGCCTGAGGGCTCCCAACCTCAAGGCCCGTCTCTTCCCACTTTCTGCTTCAGAGGCACAGCCTAGGCTTGGAGCCACACACACGCAGGGGAGCAGCTGTCTGAGAGGCATCTGATGGCCCTTCCTGGAGGCAGAACCAGGTGTCCTTCCCCTCCAGAATCAGGAAGGTGATTCTGCCCATCTGTGCCTGTGTATGTGCGTGTGCACAGGTGCATGTGTGTGCAGGTGTGGGTGCACATACGTGCGTGCTTATGTGGAGGTCAGAAGGCGGCCTTAGTTGTCATGCCTCAGGCGCCATCTACCTAATTTTCTTTTGAGGTGGAATTTTCCCTGGCCTGGAACTCACCCATGAGGCTAGGTTGGCAACCAGTGAACTCCAGAGGAGGTCCAACTGTCTTCATCTCCCAAGCCCAAGCATTACATACTATGTCCAGCCTTATAAAGCTGTGAGCTCTAGGGATCAAATTCAGGTTCTCATGGTCACATGGTAAGCACTTTACTGATGGAGCTATCTCCCCAGCCCCCAATTCAACCCATCCTTCAGTGTGGAAGGTGCCACCGGAAGGGGTATGGCTCAGTTCACTGACAGGGTCTTTAGGCATCGGCCATTTGGACTAGGCAAGGAAGGGGCTGTACCTCAGCCCGACACTTGAGTGAGTGTCTCCTCCTTCCCCTACCATCATTCTTTCCATCCTGGCTGGGAATCTGATTGGAAGACTCATTAGGCAGAGGTTGGGGAAGATGACTGCGTATCTACTGTTTGTGTGCACGTGCATGGGTACTTGTGTGTGAGGAGACATGGCTGTGCTCTCAGGGGACTGCAATCCCACCTCTGCTGTGCCATTCATGGGTACCGTCCAGTGTGACATCCACAGTATATAGGCACTGGGCCCAAGGGTGCCTAGAGAACCACAGAGTGGACATTTAAACAACGTCTCAGAGGGGGACATGGTTGGGATCTGAGTGAGGAGAGGGATAAGGCGGAGGGGACAGCATGTGACAGAGGGCTCAGAGAACTTGGTAAATCCGGGGAATGACTAGCTCGATGTGACTGTAACACAGTCAGGAGCCCGGGTGAGGATACTAAAGGCAGCCAAACCATTTGATTATGAAAGCAGCAGTGATGGATGGTGGGGCCTGTTTTGGAACACAGCTAAGGATTCTGAGGTCAGATACGGTGGCACACACCTGGAACTCCAGCTGGGGAGGCTAGGGGAGGAGCATGGCAGGTTCAAGGCCTGCCTGGACTATATAGCAAGACCCTCTCTCAAAGAATCTAAGATGCTGAGGGGCTGGAGAGATGACTCGGCGGTTCAGAGCACTTCTTGCTCTTGCAGAGAACTTGGGTTTGGTCCCAGCACCCACATGGTGGTTCACAACCATCCTTACCTCCAGTTCCAGGGGATTGGAAGACTTCTTCCGACCTCCATGGGCACCAGTCACAGACATGGTGCATATACACACATACAGACAAACATTTACAGGAGTAAAATAAAATAAATCTAAAAATAAAATTTAGAGAGTCTAAGATGATGGTGATGATGATGGTGATGGTGATGATGATGATGATGATGATGATGATGATGATGATGGTCGGTTCTGAGGCTGCAGATGGTCTTGCAGGAAAGGTGTTGTGACTAGCCTGGTGCTGCCTCTATGGGCATGGGAGCCAGGAGCCACACATTCTGATTTTGCTTTAGAGTTTGAGACCACGGGGTGGTTTTAAACAGAAGAAGAACAGAGCTTGAACCACAGGTTGGAGATGTCACCTGTATCATGACCAACATCATAGAACAAATAAGTGGAAACGACATGGCTAGAACCCAGGGATGGGCCAATAACAAACCCGATAACAAGCAGGCAGTGACTCCATGTCTGGCCAGAGGAAGAACATCTCCAGCTAGGCTTCCAGCCAGGCTTGCCAATGCCCTTTCTTCTTGCTGCCTCTTGCTTTCATCGAGTATTGCCTCTGCCTGTCACCACCCCTCCTTGGTCCTGTCCTCCCATTCTTGTTTGCAAACCATCTCAGCTGAGGCCATGCAGGGACACCCGGGAGAGGAGTGCAGCATGCAGGTATCCTGCAAACCCTCCTCAGCTGTGAGGTCCTTCCTTCTCCCGAGGTGAAGACTGTTTTGTGTTTGTGGGTGCGCTAGTATCAGTGAGTGTCTGCAGACAGATGGCTGGGCTGAGGGTAGGATACTGGGACAGAATGTCCAAGAGAAATGGTGAAGGCGCTCCACCTATCGTGGTCACTGGGACTAAGGCTGTAGGAACATCACTGTGCTCCACCTATCGTGGTCACTGGGACTAAGGCTGTAGGAACATCACTGTACTAGAGGAAAGGGGAACTCTGGAGGGCTTTGTGCCTGCAATTAAGTGCTCAGCCTATTTTGAGTGACTTCCATGGATTCTGCTCACAACCCACTGGCCACAAAGAGTCACACATCTCAGAACCAATGGGATGGGGAACCACGGTTTACCATGTACCTGGAAGGTAAAGAGCACAGAGCATGGCAAGAGTAAGGGACAAGACTGTGTGTGTACACACGTGTTTGGGGGAACATGCATCCATCCATTCACACGGAGGTTGCAGGAGTTCCTTCTATCACTCTCCTTTTCATTCTCTTGAGGCAAGGTCTCTCACTGAACCTGGAGCCACACTGGCAACTAGGAAGTCCCAAGCATCCTCTTGTCTCTGGCCCTCACAGATGGGTGCAGGTGACCATGCTCAACTTTTTATGTGGGTACTGGGGGTTTGAACTCGGCTCTTCGTGCTTACACAGCAAGTACTCCCTTGGCCATCTCCTCAGCCAGAGAACATTTGCTGGAGATGGTTTCTAGCTTACCCAGTCTTCCAGGACAATTCTTGCTGAAGCATCTCCGTGTCACTGGGTTCATGAGCACTTCACTCTCCAGCTTCCTCCATCTTGCATGGAGAACCTGCCTCACTCTCTTTAACGTCCTCTGGGCTATAGGACACAATGCCTGCCCAATTGCCTTCCTACCTCTCAGTCACCACGTCCCTGGCTCCTTTGCAACGTCTCTCTCTTCTACTTGGTCCTGGCCTTTGGGAGTTCCTCAGTGTGGACCCACTTCCTCAGTAGCGTTCACCTGCCTTTGGCCTTTAACCCTTCGACACAGATGACAACCCACCTTCATCCGAGCCCCATGTTCGAGTGTCCACTTGACATCCAAGTAACAACGTCTCAGATATATCCCACCGAAAACGGAAGTTGTAACCTTCACTCTTCTACCCTGGTCCCCAAGGCTGGTCCTACTTCCAGGATTCTGAATCCCACTGACTTCCAATGCCACCTCCCTGGTCACACGGTCCAGAAACCCAAGAGCCAATCTGGAAGCTTTCTTTCTCCAGTAACTTCCACGGTAAGTATCAAGTCTTATTAATACAGCTTCAGCCTTTCTCTAGTGGCCTCTGCATCCTTCTGGTTGGTGTGTGGTGTTGGAGGGGCTTCCAGTCCACTCATGCTCTACCTGTGCAATTCATACCACAGTTAAAGGGATCCACTCACAGTGGACTGTCACCACATGGACCTCTCCCACAGCTACTCCTATGGTCATTGCAGTTTGTAAGAAAGTGGTAGAACTCTCGGCCAGGCCGAGACTGCTTCCTTGACTCAACTCAACCTTCTCCTCTTACAATTCTTGACAGTAGTTTTAATCTCCTCTCTCTCTCTCTCTCTCTCTCTCTCTCTCTCTCTCTCTCTCTCTCTCTCTTTCTCTCTCTCTCTGTGTGTATACAATTGCATATGTATATATTTGAATGAATAAATATAGTATATGAGAAATTATAAACCAGTCCTATTATTTTGGGTCCTAAGAGGCAGTCAAGGCAGCCCGAGTGGGTTTCTGGATACTGAGGATGGTTTAGGGTCCCTAAGCAGGTGGTCATAGTTTTCTTTGTGGCTTTGAGGTTGAGGGATGGCGACCTCTGGGCCACAGTGGGAAAGCTTTAGTCTGCTGCGTTTGAGGCTCTGAGTCCAGGGAGGGTCAGGCTTCTCTGGCCTTCAGGCCTTTCAGCATCCTTACCCTCTCCTTCCGGTCTGTGTGCTGAGCAGAAGAGGGATCCAAGGGCATGGATGCTTCATGTTTCATCCTCTTAACCCAGGAGGAAGCTGCTTTCTTTGTGTCTGTCTTATAGATGTAGAGATCAAAGCTTGGGAAGTTCAAGGGCTCAGCCCAAGTTCTTAGGTGGGACTTGATGCTATACCTGGTCGATCCCCAAAGGCAGCCCTATTTTCCCACCCCACACTTACCCTCTGTAGGCCAAGAAGAGGCCATAGGAGGAAGAAAGTTCTGACCAGAAAGAGTCTCACTCAGACAGCTCAAAGCAGGGGTGTAAACACAGAGACTTCTCGCCAGGGGTAGGTAGGACGAAAGGAATGAAAGCCAATGATTAACAAGGCTGGAAGCTGTCCCCAGCCCTGTCCTGAAGGACCAAGGGGGACAGAGCAGTGTCAGGGAAGCTGGTAACTGAGGACCCCTGGGGAGGAAACAAGGTTTGGAGTAGCAATGATTTCTCAGGACATGCCTTCCCCTGGCTTGCCTTTTCCTCTCTCGTCTCCTACCAGGCCAGGTGGGGCTCCTTCCCTGGCTGCACTCCAGAAACTAGGAGGCCAAGAAGCTGGGGAGATGACATCTGAGAAGCCAGGTTCATTGTAGGGGTGGAGAGTGGGTGGGGCTAGACAAGAGGCTTGCAGGGAGCTGGAAGGCTGGCTGCATCTTCAGAATGGAGAGAAGGATGGGAGACTGGCTGGAAGGAGGGGGGTGGGGGAGAGATTGATTGGTTGATTGATTGATTAGTGTAGACATCAATTGTCCCCCTTTGTTCCTGCTTATCCCAAACATGTTGGGATATTCAGCTGGCTTCTACCCTTCCCAGGCACTAGGAGATGCCCGACACTCCCCTGCCACCGGCTCTCATGTCTGCTACCTTAGCCAGCGCCTCTCTTGGAGGCAGCTCAAGGCCTCCAGCATCTCAAGGCCTCCAGCATCATCCTGGGGGAGGCAGGTGCTGGAGCTGGGCTTCACTCACCAGCCTGTGCTTTCCCTGCAGGCTGGTTCTTAGCCCTCCATTCTCTCTGGCCTGGAACGGGCTCCCAGAAGTCAGGTTGACTTATTGTGGGTATTCTCCTGGCCCCTCTCAGTCTGAGTGCTGAGGGGCTGACTGCGAGCCATTTTGAACATTCCCTCTTGGGCTCAGGGACCACCTAGGGCCAAGAGCACCATCCTACAGTCAGATAAACCAAGACCTCAGGTTGGCTAGAAGCCTGCTGGGCCCTCAGGTCAATGGCTGGCCGAGATGGGCAGGGAATAAGAATGGACAGGTGAGCTAAGCCGAGGAATAGAGAGGAGGAATTTCCTGTGGAGCCCCGCCCCGCTCCCCAGCCTCCTTCCTATAGGCCCTGAACCTCTTCCCAGGAGCCCCGGCTACTGGAAGTAAGGGGTATTAAATATTTATGAATTAGTGGAGTTCGTAGTGCTTTCTGAGCCATAAGTTTTCATGATGTGTGTTTGGTGAGTAAGGCAGCTGCCCTGCTATTTCCTGCTGGTGCATTAATCGGACCTGCATCCCTCAGCGGTGTGCTGTTACACATTATTTTCTCCTGGATGTGGGAAGGTTGAGGGACAGGTCAGGCATTAGGAGAGAGGCCTCCAGTAGTCCCCAGCAGGAGTAGTGGGTTGTATGCCTGTGTAGGAGACAGCGCCGGAGACAGATGTTTGGGGAAAGAGCTCCTGCTTGGAGCTGACAAGAAAGCTTCAGAAAACCTTGC
Organism: Peromyscus eremicus; assembly: GCF_949786415.1. Classification (NCBI taxonomy): domain Eukaryota; kingdom Metazoa; phylum Chordata; class Mammalia; order Rodentia; family Cricetidae; genus Peromyscus; species Peromyscus eremicus. The sequence goes on from NC_081422.1 coordinate 55,482,650, forward strand.
GAAGAGAGTCAGAGCCATTAAATCCTCGTGGATAATGATTTCCCAAGAGGATGCTCTCAGAGGTACCGGGGTCCTAGCAACCTGAGGAGGGGAGCATGGCTGCCATTGGATGTTCTTGCGAGCCAGCTGTGGGCCTGATTGGCTCCGTCTCTGACCTGGTCTTCCATGGCTGCTAAGAGGGTGGTGCTGGGTAGAGAGGCTTGCTTCTGAGGACCAGACCTCTGCAGGGTAGTGTGGTCTGAAGGGTAGAGAGTAGCTGATGGACAGAGTCTGTCCTTCCTGCTCCTTGGTAACCCAGGATTACCACGCTGGGCCTCAGTTCTCATTCCCGTGTGAGGTGATGTGTAACTCCCTCTGGGCTTCCATTACCTCAGCTGCAAGACAAGAATTAGCAATCGGACCAAGCTGCAAGGTTCTGAGGATGGTGTCTGGCTGGACATGCTCAGGGGTCCGTGATACTACCCTACCCCTGCCATTCCCTGAGGGCATTTCATGGCAAAGGGGTAGGATAGCCAGCGTGCCACATTGTGTTAGAGTATTGGTGCCCATCACAGTACACAGTTCCAGCAACCTCCTTAACCTATGCAGAGTCAGATATGGGTCTTCTCCTTCCTGTCAGGGGTGGGGAGGAGCAGGCAGCGCACCCCCCCCCCCCCCCCCCCCGCCCCAGCCAAGTGAACAGCCTAGCCCTAGGCATTCAAGGCCACGTCTGAAGGTATCAGGTCCAGTCGCCATTGAAGAGAATGGGAAAAGAGAAAGATAGGAGAGAAGTGGGGTGAGAAAGGAGGGGGAGAAGATTGTTGGGGAATGTTTTCTTCATGGCAAGCAGACAGCAGCCTATCCCAGCCTATCCCAGGACTAGGGAGGGGGGTGGTCGAGATTTACTTCCAACCCTGTGACCTCTATTCTCCTGGAAGCTCCACCCTGAAGAATGTTGCCCTTTTGACATCCTCAAGCTAGAGATGAGGAGAGTCAGGTTTAGGGATGTGTCATGGGGGAAGGATCCAGAGACCCTCTGGCCAGCTCAGCAGATATTGGAGAGAGGACAGAGGGGTGACTGTCTGACCAGATGGGGTCTGGTCAAGCAGAATTCTACAGTTGACTCCAAGGGGACATGGAAGACTGCTCAAAAGGATGCAGGTGTGAAGTGGGTGACTTTTACAGTCACTCGGGCCTGGCTCCCGCCAGGTATTGGGTCCTTCCTGGAGCAGCAGAGGCCTGGAGGGGAGAGGGCCAGAGACTGAGAGCTGTGGGCGTCAAGGGCTGTTCATTTACTGTGGAGCCATGGCCTGGTCACTCTGCCATTCTAAGTGGGACTTCTCTATCTATAAACTCACATCCTCAGTCTGGAGACTACCCAAGCCACCAACAGGCCCCTCATCCTTGAGGTAGCATGAGGTGACTGCCCTCAGCAGTGTGTTTTATTAGGAGAACCCTGACTCGGGGCTACTGGAATCCTGTTGATCTTGTTCCCAGTTCCCAGATCAATCAAAGGGAGCCTTTGGAAACTCGGACCTGACTCCGTCTCTGGTTAAAAACCACCAGGGGCTGTTCCTTTCTGTTGAGGAAAACACTCCTCAATAGTCTCTGGACCCACAAGGTTCCCCATCCAAAGAGCTCCCTCAACTGGGTACTACAGGCTTCCCAGACTGGCAGCTCCTAGCATTCCACCTTATAGTCCCCAGGGCCTTTGCTCCTTCTGTTTCCTCTGCCCACTAATTTCTATCACCCCTCAGATCTCTCGGGCCAGGCCAGGTACCCCTACTATGATCATCCAGCCCCTCTTGTGTAGCGAGATGATTACTAGTCCAATTCATCTTCAATTGCCCACCTCCCAAATGTCATCTCTGGTGATGAGAGGGGGTGGGGCAGGGACCACATAAGCTTTTTTGTTTTGTTTTGTTTTTCGAGACAGGGTTTCTCTGTGTAGCTTTGCAACTTTCCTGGAACTCACTTGGTAGCCCAGGCTGGCCTCAAACTCACAGAGATCTGCCTGGCTCTGCCTCCCGAGTGCTGGGATTAAAGGCGTGCGCCACCACCGCCCAGCAAAATTTTAATTTTTTTATTATTTATTTATTTACTTTTGCTTTTTCGAGACAGGGTTTCTCTGTGTAGCTTTGGAGCCTGTCCTGGAACTCAGTCTGTAGCCCAGGGTGGCCTCGAACTCATAGAGATCCACCTGCCTCTGCCTCCCGAGTGCTGGGATTAAAGGCATGTGCTACCACCACCCGGCCAGGACCACATAAGCTTTAATCACCCCCCCCCCCCAAGCCTAAGTAGCTTGCATGATGCACTCAAAGACCCCTAGATATTCACAGAGTGCGAAGGCATGGGATAAGGTCAGTATCGGGAGGATGAGCATTGGAATCAGACAGAGCAGGGTTCCAGCCCCAAGACCAAGCTGTCCCCTCACAGAGCTATCCAAGGCTGCAGCAGACCACGCCTAAGTTAGCATCCAGGCCCCCAGCATGCGGTTAACTGTCACCAGCTCTTGGTTACCCTTCCCATGGGGCCTTGCTTGAAGCTGAGGACATCCCCTGCACAGGACCTTGTTAGAGCTCAGTGGCTAGAGCATGGATTTTCAGAGGGACACTGTGGCTGGGTCTCACCTAAGCCCCCTTCTTCCAGCTACCCTTGGTGACAGAACTACTTGAGGGGAATGGTCTATGGCTTCGCTTTTATAGTTTTCAAACAAGAACACAAAACGAGGAAAACTGAAGCCACCTGGGGAAGCAGCGGGGGCCTATTTTGTCGGCTGCCTCATGTGTAGACTGGGCATCAATGCAGAGGGCCTGTCCTATTTATTTTTAAGGCCCTGCCTTATGAATCCATTGGGTAGCTTGGTGACAAGATGCAGCCCATTATCAAGAAAATAGCTGAAGAGCCATGCGGTCCGGGCCCAGCCAGCATGCCACTCACGACTTCTGAAATCACTTGTTTTCTGGCCAGCATGAGCCAACTGGAGCTGTGCTTCTTCGTGTTGCTCTCCAAGACCCAATGCCAAGTGCATTCGAGATACTTCAACAATCGCCTCGGCGTGGCTGCGTGCCGCCAATGCCTGTTTGCTGTAATTACACGGCCTCCGAAGGAGGAGCACAAAAGACTTGTTGATTTTGGATGGGCTCAGGCCCCTGAGAGAGGAGGGCTGACCTGGGCTCCTGGCACAGAGTTGTGGGCAGACAGGCCGGCTGCCCTGGTGAGGACGTGACCAGCTGGAGCAAGCCTTGAACCTGGGCCATGGCCGCCAGAACCTTGCCCGCTTGCCCAGCTCTCCTAGCTCTCCTGCCAGCTGACTGAAGAGCCGGCTTGCTTTTGGAGAATAACTGGAGAGAATGCGGAACTGGATCCTATAAAAAGCAGCTCCCTCCTTCCTCCAGCCAACAAGTCCCCGAATGATAATCATCTCTGAAGTTGGCCAACCTCCCTCCTTCCCGCCCACCCTCTCCCCCACCCCAGCAGCCAAACGGGCTTATTGTCTCTCTGGTCTTTGGAGGACTCCTGTAAAGGCTTTTCTGGTGGCTAGGAGCTTCCCCCCATTTGAACCTCACTTCCTGCTTTCCTCAGACATGTGAGGCTGGGCTGCTAGAACGTGCTAGAGAGAGTGAGGCTGGCGGGGTTGAGGTGGGGGGCGGGGACAACAGGGGACCGGGAGTGGTCACATCTCAGGTCCTGTGAGGTGGGCAAATTCATTTTCCTCAAGGGATTCCTTTTCTGTTGTCATTTTGAGATAGGAGGGACACGTTTTCAGCCAGGGTCACACATGCGCGCAGTCTTTCTAGGGAAGCCTGACGTGGCACCCTGATGCCCAGAGCTGACTATTTGATGGAATGAGGTGTCAATCCCACAGCCCCACCCACCCAGCCTTTCCGGCCCAAGTGCCTCCCAGAGAGCCCGGGGCGCTGGCACCTATTTTTATGGATAGCACAGAACACAAATTGAAAACCATGAGCTATGATCTTGAAGGGCTCTGCCAGCCTTAGGTTAGGAGAAGAATCCAAGCCTGCTGAGATACAAATGCTGAGGCTGTCGCTGAGAATCTCAGCGGACCCGATTCCTGCCCAGAGATGGGGGATAAATCCAGCAAAGAAAGGTAAGATGACGGCCTACGGAACCAACAACAAGAAGAATGATTTTACTCCTGCTGAAGTTTCTTGAGCACCTGGCAAGCCGCCATGAATGTACTTAGGCGGAAAATCACCAGGAAAAAATGATATAATCTGACAGATTTTTCACAGGCTTAAATATTCATGAATTAAAGGAATTGGCAGAATTTTCTACATTATTAGCTTTCATCATGGCTGCAGGAGCAGTTGGTACACTGGCTGCTCTTCAAGATCCATTAATCTCGTCCATCACGAGAGCAGCCATTTTAAAATTAGCTGTGTTTCCCTGAGTGATGGTGTCGGGGGAGATGAGGAGATTGGAAGGCCATTCCAGTGGCAGGGTCGTCCCCTTCTCCTGTGAGAATCAGCAAGGGAAAATAGCTCCTCAGCAGGCAGGGTCAGCATCCTGCCAGAGCACGGGGCTGTGAAAATCCAGGCACGTGTTTGGGGCGCTGGGGCCTACAAGGCTTTCTCAAGGGTGGAAGTGTCTGCCCCTGAGCTCTGAACCCTAGGCTGAGGACACACAAGGGGTTAAGTGGCTCTCTGAGAAGCAGAGACCAAGAGTCCTAAGACACACAGACAGGGCTTCTGGATGATGAAGACCCTTAAGACAATACTTCTACCAGATGACACCCAGGGTTTAGGACTCAGGCCAGGCAGGTCGTGATGCTCACTGTGTGGAGTGGAGGGGGTGCTCTGTGCAGGATCCACTCAGTCTCATAGACACACAAATTCTCTCTCTCTCTCTCTCTCTCTCTCTCTCTCTCTCTCTCTCTCTCTCTCTCACACACACACACACACACACACACACACACACACACAATGTCACCCTTCAGGAAAGATGTTACAGAGAAGTTAGGTCAGCTATTCCTGATCCCACGGCCATGAGTGGCAGGTCATAGTCATTCTGCTCCCATAGATGGTGGGAAAATGCTGTGCCAATCTCCAGCAGGGGCATTCTTGTAAACACATCCAGAATATTCTAGGAAAAAGCCTCTTTCAAAGCAGGAGGCAGCCATAGGTTAGATGATCCCTATGGAAACTTAAGACCCATATTTACCCTCCCTCCCTCCCCCCTTCCTCCCTCTCCTCCTTCTTTCCCTCATCCTTCCTTCTCTCCCTCCCTCCCTTTCCACCTCCTTTCTTCCTTATTTGAAGACACAGGTTCTGTAGCTTTTCACATTTGGTGATCAGAAGGCAGGATGACCACCATGGAGAAACTCCTCAGACACTTCTAATTCCCAGAGCATGGGCATGCCCATCATGGTATACCTTGCCACCTAGGACCATATGCAGACGCACCAGGCAGAGGAAAGGAGGGGAAACATTGCAAGAGGTTTTCTCTGGGTAGGACTGTGGGAAGGGTTAGGGGAGCACCCTTGGTTGGGGAGTTGGGGTAATTTCAGTGGACTCTTGGACAGAGGGGCGATCCCCTATATGTACTCTGCTCTTGTACCTGGCCCTGATGACTGGATAAGGGAATAGGGGCCCTGAGCATGGCAATCTAGCTACAGGGCAGGCCGGTGACCACAGCTTCAGATGCAAGAAATAAGGAGACATGGTGAATACCATCCCTCCTGCTTACCCATCCATCCACCCATCCAGATGTGCACTGAGCACTTTTTTGTGGTAAGAGTTCTAGACAAGATTTCTCTGTGTAGCCCTGGCTGTCCTGGAACTCACTCTGTAAGACCAGGCTGGCCTTGAACTCAGAGATCCACCTGCCTCTGCCTCTTGAGTGCTAGGATTAAAAGCGGGTGCCACCATGCCTGGCTGGAATGAGCACTTTTAATGCTGGATGCTGAGCGTGGCTCTGGGGGGCCTTGTTCTACGTGGTGGTAAGAGTTGTAGACTCAGCAGCTGGGTGGCTCAGTGGTTAAGAGCACTTGCTGCTCTTGTAGAGGACCTGGGTTTGATTCCAAGCACAATATGGTAGCTTACAACCACCTGTAACTCGAGTTCCAGGGTATCGAATGCCCGTCCCCCCTTTCACCTGCAGGCACCAGGACATACATACATACATGCACGCAGAACACACAATTAAATTACATATATATATATATATATATATATATATATATATATATATATATATATATATATATATATATGAGTTGCAGACCAAATATAGATCCCTCCTTCCATCTGCCTTCATATCAGAAGCAGTTCTAGGGGCAGGACCAAATACTTCCAGGTCTCTCCAAACTCAGGTTGGCTTTCTTGTACATGGACCCAGACTCGAGGAAACCACAGGTACCAAGGGATGCCCTTGTTCAGCTAGTATCCAAAATATTTAGCATTCCATAGGCAAAGGAGCAATGCAGAATAGACACTGGTCATGAACAACCTGAACATCCAGAAGGGATGGATTTGGTTGAGTGCCGCCTACCTGGGTGGGGCTGCTTGAGGGAATGCAGGGGCAGTGACCCCCATCTGTCTGCTGTGGCTAGCTTTCTTTCCGGGTTCCAGAATGAATATCTGTGATTGAGGCATGATGTCTGTCTGTAGACAGATTGAGTGGGGAAGCTGGTGTTTGGGTAGCTTTTCTCACGTTTATCATCGACAATAACCGTGATTACTCATCATAATAATTAATAATTATTTACACTTGTGTGGCACTTATTTGTAGAGTGTCTCTGCCACTGCCAAGTACTTTATAACAGTTTATAAATGCAGCCAAAGTTTGCTGAGCTCTGCTGGGGGCCAGTCACCACTGCGTTCAGCACTGTCTGAACACTGTCCTGTCCCAGCTGCACACCCCTGTAAAACAGTGGTTCTCAACCTTCCTAATGCGGCAACCCTTTAGCACAGTTCCTCGTGTGTGGTTACCCCCCCAACCATCAAATTATTTTTGTTGCTACTTCCTTACTATAATTTTGCTACTTCTATGTATCGTAATGTAAATATCCGTGTTTTCCAATGGTCTTAGGTGACCCCTGTGAAAGGGTCACTCAACCCCTAAGAGATCACGACTCATAGGTTGAGAATCACTGCTGTAAAATAATAAACAAGCTCCCTTTTATGGACTAGAGAGCTGAGGACCCCTGAGTTCAGTTTTCCTCAGTTTCCTCCTACATCCTGGAGCCTAGAGTCCACAGAGAATGGGAGAGAAGGGTCAGGGAGAAGATGGAAGGCATAGATGCTGAGGCTTATGGGAGTCCCTGGCCAGAACTGGGCCTTGCATCTTGACAGCAACTAGCTCTGGGCCCTGGCCAGGAAGGAACATTGAAAAAGATGGGATTTCAGGGCCAAACTCTTAGGAATCTTGGGAATTTGGGCATAAATCTGAAGCCCCCTGCTCTGGCACTGGGGCCTCCAACAAAGCCATTATTACAGTGACAAGCACTTCCCTAAACTTGGTTTCTTTGTGTGGTGTGATATTGTTTGAATCTTAGATGGTCTTTGAATAAAAAACCCAGAGCCAGATATCAGGGTGAAAGCTGAAAAATCAGAGAAACAGAACAGCCAGCCACTAGTTCTTACGTCTACGACATCCTCAACCTAAAGAGAGTGAGTTCCTGTTTCCTCACGCCTTATATACCTTTCTCTGCCCTGCCATATTACTTCCTGGGATTAAAGGAGTGTGTGCCTTCCAAGCAAAGGCATGAGATCTCAAGTGATGGGATTAAAGCTGTGTGCCACTACCTGGCTCTGTTTCTCTCCTATACTGGATCAATCTCATGTAGCCCAGTGTAGTCTTGAACTCACAGAGATCCAGACAGATATCTGCCTCCCGAGTGATAAGATTAAAGGTGTGTGTCACCACTGCCTGGTCTGTTTGCAGTGTGGCAGATCTCTGCCTCCTGAGTGATAGGATTAAGGGTGTGTGCCACCACTGCCTGATCTCTATGTCTAATTTAGTGGCTGACTCTGTCCTCTAATCCTCAGGCAAGTTTATTAGGGTGCACAATATATCACCACAGAGTGACTCCCACTGAACTCTCTGGTAGTACTGAATCCTTAATCACCTCCTTCCTCCCACTCTTTGTACACAGCTTGTCACCCCTCTAGGGGACATGTGCAGACACACATACAGGAACCCTAGGTTTCACTTGCCTATGCTGAGAGCACACACTTTTGTTGTACATTTTATCTTCTGTCTGTTTACCTTTCTCAGTATCCATTCCACACTTGATGATAATCTAGCCCTGACCCCCAACCCATACACGTCCAGAATCCCTCCCAGCTGCTGTCCGAACCTCTGAAGCCCCTTACCCCAGTTCTATGGGAACACAGAGACCATAAAGCGAGCCTACCCCATTCCTGGCCTTTCAGCGCATGGGCAGAGACTAACTGTCCACTGCTGCCACCAGACCTTTGTGCAGATAAGGCTCGACCAATGACCAGCTCGGCAACACAGGGATGCAGACGGCAGGCCTGGTGCTATCAAAGCTGTGGTCCTGTGGTCGTTCCTCGTGACAATCATGAGGTCAAGCCCAGCTATGGAGCTCTTCCTTTTATAGGGGGCCATGCCGGGTGTGTGGAAGCATTTTCTGCTCCAGAACCACTGGTCCTCATGACGGTCCTGTGACGTGAAGAGTAAAGATGTCTGGGCAGCTGACAGTGGGTGGGCATTGTTTCCCTATATGTAAAATGGAGACAATAATGTCACTGTAATGGTTTTTGTGAAGTTTAAAATAGTAATGTGTATGTGTGCCCGTGTGTGTGTGTGTGTGTGTGTGTGTGTGTGTGTGTGTGTATGTATGTATGTGTGTGAGGGCTCAGTGTGTGCCACTGTGTGAGTGTGGAAGTCAGAGGACAACTTACGGGAGTTAGTTTTCTCCTTTCATCGTATGGGTTCTGGGGGTCGAACTCAGTGTCAGGCTTTGTGACAACACCTTCACTGGTTATCCTGTTGACCATCCTTCTTGCTTTGTATTTTTAAAATTGTATTTAGGATGACGGTGGTGTAGTGGTAGTGGGGTGTGTGTGTGTGTGTGTGTGTGTGTGTGTGTGTGTGTGCGCGCGCACGTGCGTGTGCATGTGAGCCACGTCATTTGTGTGGCAGTGAGAGGACAGCTTTTCAACAGTGAGTTCTCGCTCTCCATCACCGGCTCCAGGTGCAAATTCAGATGGTTGGCTTGCGTGTCACATGCTTCTACCTGCCGAGGCATCCCCACGGGTCCTTATTATTATTATTCTTTTTTAGCATGGGTTCTGGGGACTGAATTCAGGTCCTTGTGCTTGTGCGCAAGGCAAACACTTGGCTGACTTCACCGTCTCTCCAGCCCCTCAGCTCAGCTGTGTTACGGCCATTGGTGATATTGCTCTGCTCTCCAGTGGTCCAACCCTGTCGCTGTGTGACACTGTGACCACTTCCTCCTTTCTATGACAAAGGCTCAACCCTAACTGCCCTGAGGATGGAAGGTGGAGTGTGCAAAGTGGCTCGCACAGCACCCCCCTCCTACTGTGCGCGGAGCCTGTGGTGACTTCGTTTCCCCTTCTGCCTCTTCCTCCTTCCACATAAATCAGGTTTGGGGGCCCTGAGAGGTGATGACCAGAGCTGGTCCAGCCTGCTAGTGGCAAATCTAGAAACAGAAGCAGAGCTGTGGACTTGCCCTATGTCCCCAGCTGGACCTGGTCCCTGGGTGGTCAGAGCCCAGCTCAGCAGCTCTGATTCTTGCTGTAGCTACGGAGCCCGTCTGTCACTATGAGCCACGGCTCTCTCCACCCCTCACCCATCTGTGCTGATTGAGTTTACTACTTGCAGGACAGAGTCCTTCATCGTCTCCAGCTCAGGGACCCTTCACAGCCTCCTGATTTCCTCCAGTGGGGAAAACTATCCACCAGGAAAGATGTGAGCTGTCTGGGAGAGACAGGTACATGAAGCTCACAGCACTCCCTCTCAGTGACAGCGGGGCAGGCTACCCCAGGAACGGGCTCATTTGAAACGGTGCAGTCTTTCCCAGAGCCCTTTCAATGCCTCCCACCAGGTCAGTGCACTTCTGTGTACCCCCTTCTGTCTTGTGGGGCCAACATCATCATTGCAACACAGCTCTGGCTCAGCTCCCATGGGTGGTGGGGTACCCACACATACTGGGGAGAGGTCTGCTTTGCCCTGAGATCCTTCTGAATTGCAGTGTTTGAGCCTGTGGGTGGCAGTAGTTCCTGACTCGGCTCAGAGGTAGGAGGGGTGGCTGCAGAGGGGCCACCCCTGCTGAGTCTGGGGCAAGCTGTGCTGGGTGACACGTGGGGGCTGAAGAGGGGACTGAGGGATCGGGAGGTGGGTGAGCAGCCTGCAGAGACCCTCATGGCTGCAGAGCACCCTGTCTGGGTGAGCAGTCTGCAGAGACCCTCATGGCTGCAGAGCACCCTGTCTGGGTGAGCAGCCTACAGAGACCCTCATGGCTGCAGAGCACTGTGGTTAGGAAGGCCAGACCAGAAGAAGGGTGTGCAGGCTGGCCCTGAACCCTCATTGCCTGCCTCAGATCTTCCCACTGACACGAGCAAAGGCCGGCTTGAAAGAGGAATTCAAAGTTACTTGTCAAAGAAAATACTCTCTTAAGATAAACACTTGTTCTCAGTCAGGGACTGCCTTGGTCAGACATAATAGTATGGAAAAATACACATGGGGCTGGGGAGATGACAGAGAAGGTCGAGGCATGTGCCACCAAGCCCTGACGACTTGAGTTGGATACCCAGGACCCATGTGGGGGAAGGAGAGAACCTGCCCTCTCATGATGCCCTCCCTGTCTCCAAGTATGTGCCATGACATGCATGTAACACCCCTCTTCCAAATATAGATAGATAGATATAGATAGATAGATAGGTAGATCGCTAGATAAGTAAATGTAAGAGTAAAGTTTTAAAAAGAAAAGTACATGTGAGTTCACTGTCCTCTCAGAGCCACAGTGGGAAGTGTGAAACAGCCAAAGGAACAGATTCAGTGTGGAGGGACGGCCCAGGCAGCCAGCAGGAGACCTATGGCGGCAGCCTGTGTAATAGAGCGCTCCCTGTGCCTCCTGTGAGCCCAGCCGAGGAGGGCTGGTCCTCAGGCCCCCAGGCCACAGAAACTGCAGGGCTGGCCAGGAGCTCCCGGCTGAGGAGGAGGGAGGGGACAGAAAGAAAGCATCCCTGCGTGAGCTGCCCTCCACACGATTAGCTCCTGACAGCACCTTTTCATTTAACTGTCTCTTTCTGCGGCTCCGGTCGGTCCCTAGAGTAATGAAGGCCTTGACTCCCTTCACGGCTGCCCGGCATCCAAACAGCTGCCTCGGTGCCTCTCTGAGCCTCTGACATTTTCAGAGCCAACAATTATGGAATCCAAAGATGATTCTAGAAGGCCGCGGGAACTTACCCCTCCCAACCCACCCACCCACCCACCCACCCATCCATGTCTGTCTGATGTGCCTTGGAACGATGAAATGGATTTTTGTCACAGCCCAGCCTGCTGGGGCTATAGTGGCTTAGCTCAGGAACCCTAGAAGTGAGGAAGATTTTGGTAGGAAAGTACTGGATTCTAGGGGCCCCCCATTTCCCACCCTGTCTCCTCAACCTTCTCTTATCCCTGCCTGCTGTGTTGTGTTTTTGTTTGTTTGTTTTTTTAACTTGAGCATGTGTGGATGCAGTCATTAGGCCAAAATCCCCTGGTCAAGAAGGTTCTGTTCTCCACAAAATGGTTCAAAAATAAGATCAGGGCCAGGGAGACGGCTCAGCCAGTGAAAGTGTTTGCTATGCAAGCATAAGGACCTGAGTTCGAGCCTCAGATCCTGTGGTGGAAGGAGAAAGTGGAATCCTGAGAGTTGTCCTCTGATATTCACATGTATGCCTGCCAACACACACACACACACACACACACACACACACACACACACACACACACACACACACACCACACCACACCACCACCACCAGCACACTAAAATTTTATTTCTAGAACAACAGCAGAGTCAGTGGCTCAGGCTCCATGCATTTGAAAGCTGTGGATCCCAGTTGCTGAGCACACTGCTCCCAGAGGCAGGCAGGATTCCTGTGCTTATTGGTCCCCAGAACAGAGACACCAGAAGCTGTTCTCTTCAGCAATGTTCTTGAGCAGGCACTGGGACCCTGAGGGATGTTCAGGAGAATCCTGTCATGGCTTCTGGCTATCGGAGAGCTGGACACAGGCTTGGGCAAGAGCATGAGAATGCAGTGCTGAGCAGAGGTCCCAGGGATGTGCTTACCCCTGGGTAAGGGATGTCCTGGTGACTGGTCTCTACTTCAGAGCTGGAACCCTCTGCTCATGGTCCTGTAAAACTGCCAAGGAGCAGGGTCTGGTCACCTGAACTGGGCAGCTGGGAAGTGAGGCCTCTGGGAGGCTGGGGATTTCCTTCAGGTCCCAGAGGCTGGGCCTACTTTGTGCTGGGACTTAGCTCTAGGCTCTCCACCATAAGGTGCAGTACTACACTTAGGTGCCACGGTTCCTGGTGTCTGTCCTGGTGTGAACAAGGGCCTTTGTATTTATCCGCTGTCAGGGTTCTTTGATGGCTCACTGGCCCTGAGCCCAGGAGGAGGCTGAGGGCTGGTTTGTCTCTCCCTACCACCCCTAATCATTTGTTGGTATTGCTCATATTCAAGGCTGGGCTTCTCTTCTGGTCTAGAACTATCTCCCCTCCAACCCTCTTCCTCCCTCAGGCTCAAGGATCCCAAGTTTTTTGTTTGTTTTCTGTCTAATCCTTATGAACTCTTAGAATAGCAGTAGTGACATCAGCTAGAACTGTGAATCCTGTTGTCATTTTTGTTGTTGGTTTTTTGTTTGTTTGTTTCTGTTTTTCAAGACAGGGTTTCTCTGTATAACAGCCCTGGCTGTCCTGGATCTCGCTCTGTAGACCAGGCTGGCCTCGAACTCACAGAGATCCTCCTGCCTCTGCCTCCCCAGTGCTGGGACTAAGGGCGTGCGCCACCACCGCCCGGCCCTGTTGTCATTTTCTAACCGTGACCTTAGGCAGGTCACTATCCTGAAAGCTTCCGTTTTTACCACAAATAAGAGTATAATATTTTTTAAAGATAACTTACTCACCCAATTTCAATCCTGGTGTGCCAGGCACTAACTATTCCAGGGCTTTATAGAAATGACCTCCTCTGATCCTTTTAAGGAGGGCCGGGGAAGGCTCAGTGGGTAAACGCACATGCTGAGCAAGCATGAGGATGTGAGTTCAAATCCCCTGCTCTCACATGTGAACCTAGATGTGGCCCCTTATGCAGACCTGTATCCTAAGCACTGCAGGAGGTAGAGACAGGAGGATGGCTGGAGCTTGCTGGTTGCCACCTTAGCTCCAGTATCTGGGAGACACCTTGTCTCAAGAGAATAAAGTCCCTACATACACACTAACTATATGGAATGGTTGATGATGCTTAATTCCGTGTTACCAATAGGCAGATATGCAGATTAGCTGACCTGGGATTCCTAAAGAGCCAGCCCCACAACTCTGTCCTGCTCTGCTGTGTCCAGGACCTTGGCATGGCAGATGTTCACAAAATCTTACTTATGTTGCACCCTCCAGATTCTTTTCCCTCCAGATTCCCAGGACAGCAGACACTGCGGCCACACCAAGTGGGGCTGTGACGGGCACTAGCAGACTGGGTACCACTGGCAGGTGTCCCCCCATTCTCCTCTCCCCTCAGCATCAGGGCAGCTGACCCCAGAGCTCAGTGTGTGTTGTGAAGCTGGCTGTTTCCCGAGGCAGGAGAGCAGGACAGTGTAGTATCCTGTCGTAGAACACAGTCTCAGGGCCACAGGCCTCCTCTTCTTCCGGAGAGGGGCCTGCCTGCATTGACACGTTGTCACCAGAAACACCGTGGGCTGAGCCTCTGTGGTGGACCTCTGATGTGTGGGGAGCTGGAGGAAAAGTCCCTTCCGTGGTATCTGCCGGGTAGATTCACACCATGTCCCTCGCTGTGGAGAGCCCAGGCCACAGGCAGAAGTCACGCCTTTCCTGACCTCTTACTCGGGGTTTCTCAGCCCAGAGGCAGCTGCTTACAGTTCCTCATAGACACACTGGGCCTCTCTGGGGAGTTACAAGGAGAAGTGTGGCCACAAAGCTGAAGCAGTGTGGGTTCCCTGGGTGAAGCCCTCATGCTGGCTATCAGAAGGGAACCGTGACGAGTCAGATGTGGCCCAGGAGCCTGGCTGGGAGTAGAAAGAAGCTCTGCTGGGGCCAGAGCAAGAAGCTGTGTGGCAATGTCACAGCAGATCAACTGGGTCATCTCTTGTGGCGTGGGTGGTACCCATAGGCTGCCAAGCCCTGCGTTTTTATCACAAATGTGGAGATGGTATCGCCCAACTGCCTCGAGCACCTGATGGAGAGATGGGGCTGCAGGGAGATGGCATGATAGTATTCTTGGCAGAGCCCGTGGCTGGGGAGACACAAAGGAGGACGACATGGTAAAGCCACTGTTGGGAGGACAGGATGAAGGAGCCCGGGCCTGAGACAGTGCCTGTAGATCAGCATTGGCCCCTGGACCAGTTCTCAGGGGTGTAAAGCCATTACCTTCTCCCTGGTTTGGGCCAGGGCCTGCTGTGACACAGTAGCCAGCCCACTGGCTCGGGGCTGTCCCTTCCTACCTAAATAGTGAAGGGTAGAGGTAAGAGCAGTGACTTTGGAGTCTTCCTGACTTGAAATGAAATCCCAGCTCTTCCCTGAAGAATGAGGCAACCTTGTGAAAGCCATTTTCCCTATCTCTGAAATGGGCCTAGTCTCAGCTTCTTGGCTATAAGAACTAATGGTGATCACATGGGTGAAGGGATGGGGTATTAGGGATCTCTACAGAGACAAAACCAATAAAAGGAATGTGATCATAAAGGGGACTCAGTGGATTGGCTTACACAACAGAGGCTGAGTATCCCAACAATGGCTGTCTGCATACTGGGGAAGCTGAGAGCCTGGTGCTGCTCAGTCCACAAAGCTGGATATCTCAGTCTAGAACTAAAGCCATGGAAGGTTGCTGGAGAACCGCTTGTCTTTAGTCCATGTTGGAAGGCCCAAGAGGCTGGATTCATACATCAACCAAGGACAGAGGGCAGCAGGGGCAGAGTAGATGCACTGCCCAGCAGGCAGTGAAGGCAGACAGGCAAAATCAGTTCTGTTCTCCTCTCAGATCTCTTTACATATGGTCCACTGCGGGAAGGTGCCACTGACTCTTGGGGAGGGTCTCCCCAGAAACTTAATACTCCCAGGAGAGATCTTCATCCTTCTGAGATGCGTCTCTTAGTTGATCTCAGGTCCAATGAAGTTGGTAGCCATCGCTGACAGGATGCAGCAGGAACTTGCCCCGGCCAGGCAGGCCCTCTCCTTTTCATATCCTTCAGTCACCACAGGCTTTTCCTCTTCTCTTGGGTGCTGGCTCAGAGTTGACATTGGCTGCTTGTCCTTGTCCAGGACTTCTTCAATGGTGGGGGTGGGGAATTGGAGGATACATGTCACAGGCTTCATGGGACACGTGGCTTCTCAGGAAACCATTTTAATCTCTTCACAGATGAAAATAGCATCAATGGCAGGTAACAACTAGATCTTCTCAAAAATTTTCTGCTCTGAACCCCTTTTCCTACCAAGCAATTTGTGTGGGCCCTCCACATACACTGGTCTATAACATAGGTATACAGATTAAATGTTTACTGATAATATGTCACAAGGATAATAGTTTTAAAACAACTCTCCTGCTAGGCTAAGTTGATCATTTATTAAAGGCAAATAATAATAATAATAATAATAATAATAATAATAATAATAGTAATAGTAATAATAATAATAATAATAATAATAATAATAATAAAATTGCTTCCTAATGGGATGGACGTGCTTGTTTACTCTACAATGAACCAAACCTTGGCAGACTATTTGGTATGCAAGATGCGGACCATCTTTACTGTTTTTCAGAGTTGATTGATATTTTGATCACCAATAATGAGGGGACCACTTTGTGTAACTATATAATGAAAACAAACAAATAAACAACAACAACAACAAAAACAGCAGGAACATGCTCAGGGCTGTTTCAGAAACCCAGAAGTTCTGCCCTCACCCAAGTCAAAATATACTTAATTTTTTTTTCATGTAACGGATGTCAGCAACTCAAAGAGCAATTTGGAAAATTAAACGTTTGAAAACAATCTAATCCAAAGATACACTAATCTGATATGTGCTAAGACATGGTGGTAGGGAAACACTAAACATTTTCATTTCCTGTCATTAATCCATTGCGCTTCTGGAAGAGCAGAAAACATTGTGCACAGTAGAAACACTGCCATTCGTGACTCACGGGCCTCAGAGCTGAGCTGAAGCGTCTCAGACAGCGTTCCTTAGTGTTGCAGGGTGAGTGAGACGCATGTGCGGTGTAAGGTAAGCATGTTCCGTGTTCCCTGAGGCTTCCGTGATGTTGTGCGACGTCACACAGCTGAGTGCTGTCTATTGGCAACACCTCAGATTCGCTGTATGGCCGACTTTGAGTCAGTTTCTGGTGGCTGTGTACCCTGAAGTGTAGCTATAGTTTTCCTTCCTGGCCCACAGTCAGGGCAAATCTTTCTCACCCGCCAGTCCCACAGCCACTCAGACCCGACCAAGTAAACACAGAGACTTATATTGCTTACAAACTGTATAGCCGTACCAGGCTTCTTGCTAACTGTTCTTACAGCTTAAATTAATCCATTTTTATTAATCTATACCTTACCACATGGCTCATGGCTTACTGGCATCTTCACATGCTGTTTGTCATCATGGCGGCTGGCAGTGTCTCTCTCACCCAGCTTCCTGTTCTCTCAGTTCTCCTCTCTGTTAGTCCCGCCTATACTTCCTGCCTGGCCACTGGCCAATCAGTGATTTATTTATTGACCAATCAGCAACACATTTGACATACAGACCATCCCACAGCACTGAAGCATCTCACTTACGTTGAATTGTTGCAGCCCTCAAAATCGTTCTCCCACCCCTGTATCATTCACACTTCAAGAATCTGGATAGATGAGCATGGCTGTGTTCCAACAAAGCTTATTTACAAAAACAGGCAAGAAACCAGTTTTGGCCTGCAGGTTGCGGTTTGTCAATGGCTAGCCTTCGTGCTTATTGCTCAGGGGGCCTTCCTAGCATGGCCTCCCTGTCCACGCATCAGGTTATGACAGCTCCCTTGATCTCCCTGATCTGGCCTGAGAGAGCTCTCTTTGGTCCTCTGTGCACTGTCCTCAGCATTGCCCAGGCACCTGGTCTTCATACTTCTCCCTGCTTAGAACTGTCTTACTCCCCAATCTACCCCCAGAGAGCCCACTGGACTGTAGAACATGGGCCTCACATCAAGGTCTCTTGGCTCAGCATTGGAAGAGGCTGTTCCCCCCAGGTCATGCTCCAGTCAGCTGCTCCCAGGGTGAAGTGCTTTGTGGGACTCGGTGGTCCCTGCTGCTGTGCTGTGCTGGGTTAGATAGGCACCCACTCTCAATGCCAAGTCCTGTACACTCAGTCTTCCGCTTTTCTACATCCAACTCGCAGCAAGCGGCGCTTCCGTCCCTCCCGGCGTCCTCTGTTCCTCCTGCCTGTGAGAATCCAAAAGAGTGTCTCTTTGACATTATCCTTTCAGATACCTCCCCTTCCCATTCCATTTATTCTTTTCTTTGGAGACCTCAGTAGTCATTTTTGACACATTCTACCACAGAGTCCTTACCTTCTAATCTATTACATTTTTATTTTTATTTTTTTGCTTTCCTCATGCATTTGATGTGATTTCTTCAAAACTGCCTTCTAATTTGTTAATTCCTTCTTTATCCATGTCTAATGTCCACTGATGATATTTTTCATTTCCAGAAGCCTGCCTGAACTTAAGCTTCTGCCTGTAACTTTTGGTAGTCTCTTGTTCCTTTGCTATTTTTTCTATTCCAGCTTTTGTTTCTTTAATCATTTGATACATAATTGTTCTATATAGGGCCCCACTATTGTTATACGCAAGTTTTTGAGGATCTCAGTCAGTGGCTTTCAATTGGTGGCAATTTTTCCCTCTGGGGACATTTTGAGATGCCTTGATTGAAGAGGGACTTCTAAGGAGGTAATCCACTGCTGAGTCTCCCATGAGGCACAGGACAGCTCCACAGTAAAGAATGGTTTGGTCAGAATGCTCCCCGCTAAGAGTAGGCAGCCTTCTGTTGCTTTTCTGTACAGACTGGATGACTTCAGGCTTCTCCTCTCTCTAGATGGGGTTTGCAGTTGCTTCTCCCAGCCACCAGGGAGCACCACCAACCTGGATGGCTTGCCTTGACCCAGGCAGGGCTGGTGTAAATTCAAACCCCAGGCTCACAGAATTGTGGTAGGAAATTCAGTCCCGTAGCACTTGCTGCTCTGAAACTGAGGTCAGGTGCAGATTTAGAATCTTCATGCCGGCTGCCCTTGCTCGTCCCCTGATGCATCCTGGATGCATGTGGGTGTGTGACTAGGGTGCGGGACTCTTGTCCCCTTGACATTTCTTTAAAGTGAGTTGAAACTGGAAACAAATGCCAGCAATTGGAGAAGTAGGCTTCTTTAGGGGAAAAAAAAATTCATGGTGTGTGTGTGTGTGTCTGTGTACATGCCATGGTGGGTGTGTGGAGGTCAGAGGACAGCTTTCAGGGGTTAATTCTCTCAGTTCACCATGTACATATTGAGGATTGAACTCAGGTCATCAGACCCAGTGGCAAGTGCCTTTTCCCACAGAACCATCCTGCCAGCCCCACGGCTGCTTCATCTCCATGAAGACTGTAGAAGATGGGAAACTGTTCGGTAGCTTTCAGGCTCAGTCCCTGACACAGGGTTCCCTGAAGGAAGGCTCTGCTCCCTGAGTGCTCACCTACCGCAGGGCAGAATGACTTAGAGCGCCACACTGTCACCTGACATGGCTTTCACAGGGTCAGGCTGTCTAAGGGACCGCACCTCACCCACCATTTCTGAGCCCAGAGCTCTCAGAGTCAAAAAGTTGACACATTTAGCTGCAGCGGATCACTGTGGCTGACCCATGGCTATTCAGAGCCCTGGGGTTCAGAGGGAATATTGAGCATGTGGCTCCAGAGATGCCATATGTGTGATTGCAGGGCGGCCCCCACCACCTTGCCGGAAGTGTTCTGTAACATGCAGGTTTGTCACCGTCACACCTATTAAATCCCAGCACCTCTCATCTTCAGAACACACCTGGCTCCTGAGTTCTGGGATAGGAACAAGACCGGTGTGTGTGTGTGTGTGTGTGTGTGTGTGTGGTGTGTGTGTGTGACTAATGTTGAGGACGAAGCACACCCTGCCACCACTGCCCATCAGAACACAGGCCAGCACCCACACAATGGCAGTCACGTGCATTTTCTGAGCATTTAGGGACCGAGTGTGGGATGATCACTGTGAGGCACAGGGACTGGAGTGAGGCAGGTTTCTGTGGGTTCTTCTGTGCCTCCTACAGGACTGCCTGTCTGCCTGGTGCTGAGCAAACACTTGTACAAGGATTCCTTAACATGAGCTGAACTAGCAGCGGAGACTGTCAAAACCATTAGAAACATCACACTAAGAACAGGCTGGGGAGATGGCCTACTCAGTAAAGGGCTCACCCTGCAAGCACCAAGGCATGAATCTGGATCCTCAGAACCTATGTAAAAAGCTGGGTGTGGCGGTTTGTGCTTGCAACCCTAACGCAAGGGAGGCAGAGACAGGAGGATCCCTGGGGCTCTCCGGCCATCTAGTCTATCTGAATCAGTGGGCTCCCGGTTAGGTGAGAGACCCTGCCTCAAAAACACAAAGAGGAGAATGACAGAGGAAGACACTGATCCTTGACCTTTGGCCTCCATATGCATGTTGGTGCATGCACACCTGTGTGTGCACTCATACACATGCATGCACATACACACCGAGAACACAAGAATGTAATTACTGAGAAACTCCGAGAATGTGCAATGCAGCAGAAGAAACTCTTCCTTTACCAAATACCTGAACTCCCCTCCCCAGGAGTTACCATAGCAACACTTGAAGTACATTTTCCTGTTCGCTCTCTGAATATTTACATGCGTGTGTAAATGCACTGAGATCTTTCTTTCTCTGTGTAACATGCACTAAACTATCCATTGTCCTGTGTTGCTCTTGTTGCCCTAACGGCATGCTGGTTACATTGGCACAAACAGACCTG
The DNA here is from genome assembly GCF_949786415.1 of Peromyscus eremicus. Lineage (NCBI taxonomy): Eukaryota > Metazoa > Chordata > Mammalia > Rodentia > Cricetidae > Peromyscus > Peromyscus eremicus. Next base: position 55,502,845 of record NC_081422.1, read on the forward strand.
GTTTGTTTTATAGCACAGGAATGCTGGGGTTTAAAAATCACCTTCTGTTTCCAGAAGTCATAGTGCTGGAGCAGGGGTCATGTGCTTTTAAACCTTGATAGCTCCTGCCAAGTCACCTTTGAGCAACCTCTGCCTGTGCAGGGCAAGCAAATGATTGCTTCCTTGACTTCTTGCCAATATCTGGTAACACTAATCCTTTTAACTTTGGCCAGCCGGCTTGGGGTGGGGGACTCTTCTCACCTGTGCTTCCCAGCTGACGTGTGAAGGCAAATATCCTTCTTCATTTGTTAGACAGCTGCACATCATTGTCCACGTGCTGCGACTCACATCAGGCAGAGACGGAGATCTTTGCTGTACAGCCTGAAGAGTTGTGATAAATGTGGAGGCCCATCACCCAAATGAAGACATGAAGCATCTTCATTACTCCTGAGAGTTCCCTCGGGTCCAGCCAATGCCTCCAGCCTCCAGTGGCAGCCACCGCTCTGAGTTCTGTCACTGAAGATGAGATGTGTTTCTTCCTGGACTTCCTTTAATGGAATCACACAGATAAGCTCTTTTATGTTGCTTCCTTTTGTCCAATGTGTTGTTTTGGGAGCCTGCCATACATGTATGCTACAGTTTGTTTCTTAGGACAGCTGGACAGTATTCTAGCATGTGAGTACATTGTCAGCCTTGCAGCTTAAAAGTATTTAAAAAAACTACATGAGGCCAGGTGGTGGTGGCACACACCTTTAATCCCAGCACTCGGGAGGCAGAGGCAGGTGGATGTCTGTGAATTCGAGGGCCAGCCTGGTCTACAGAGTGAGTTCCAGGACAGCCAGATCTACCGAGAGAAAGCCTGTTTTGAAAGGGGGGGGGGAGGGAGAGAGGGAGGGAGGGGAGGAGAGGAGAGGACAGGACAGGACAGGACAGGAGAGGAGAGGAGAGGAGAGGAGAGAAGAGAAGAGAAGAGGAGAGAAGAAAAGAAAACCAAAATATATAACAGGTACAGACATGTTGTCATTGTTTCCTAAATGACACAATGTGACAACCACTGGCCTGATGTTTACATTGGGTGATGTGTCCTAATCATCTAGTATCTGGGGACAGGCCTAAATTCTAGGCTAATGTATGAGAAGCTTCAACACCTGCAAATGTAGGCTGGTAGCATGGTGGCTCTGGGCATGGGGGCGTGGCCCTGGGCTTGGGGCCTGAGTTGGGCTTGGGGGCGTGGCTCTGGGCTCAGGGGCGTGACTCTGGTCTTGGGGGCGTGGTCCTGGGCTTGGGGGCGTGGCTCTGGACCTGGAAGCTGCTGGACAGTTGACCCACTTACTAGTTGTCCATTTTTACTTGTACATCTGTTGGTTCCCTCACTGGTGGACAGACAGGTTGTCCCCATGTTCTTAGGAACATGGCTGCAATGAACACTGCACATGTCTTTTTGTGGACACGTCCTCTGACCTCTCTTAGATAAACTCCTGGGAGCTGAGGAACTGGAGCCCCCAAGAGTCTATTTTAATTTAATTGTTTTTTGAGGAATTTTGTCTTTTCGTTGTAGGCTCTGGGACTTTTGAGTTGCACAGGAAGATCTAAGGGGTTTAGAAATTATTTTTCAAATGTTCTTCTGCTTTGTTTCGTGTATTTGGGTCTTTATTTGATTTAGAATTTGCCATGTTATATGAGGAGAGAAAGGTGAAGACTGACAGCTGAGGTTGCCCTCTGACCTCACGTTGGCTCTGTGGCAGGTGACCTTCATCCACATGGACATGCACGCACATCCACGTACACATTTAAACATTTTAAATTTAAAAGTTAAAACTGCTTCTCAAGCTGGATGCGATGGCATGTGGCTATAACCCCAGCACCCCAGGGGTAGAGGCAGGAAGATCAGGAGTTCAAGGTCATCATCAGCTGTATTGAGAGCTTGAGGTTAGCCTGGGTTACGTTAGACCCTGTCTCATGTAAAAAATAAAAACAGGAGCCAGAGAGACGGCTCAGCAGTCATGGAGCACATGTACTCCAGCTCCAGGGGTCTTGTGCTTCTGGCCTCCGAGGGTACCTGCAGTCATGTGCCCAAACTCACACATGGACACACAGATAGGAATAATTTAAAAATATTTTTTAAAATATTTTTGAAACATCAAAACCAAACCCTGTTTTCTCCTCTGAGACTTCAGCCCCTAACCTCATCCTTCACATAAATTCTATGAGGAAGAGGTGCAAAGTGGTTTGTGTTCATGCACATGTATGCATACTCATGCCTACAAGTGACACACGTCTAAAGAAATACAGAGAGAATGAAGCAGTGAACAGTGGGGGGGGCGGGCAGGAAACAGTGCCACGGCAGTGAAACTTCTTTAGGCAGGATTTTTAATGCAGTTTTGTGTTCTGAATCATTCGTACATAATTTGTACATGATTTACATGTAGTTCAAAAAATTAATCAAATTAAATGAAAATTAGGAAAGAGGAAAATGCCAAGTTATGCACTAACAGGAACACACAGACCAAATTATAAATTATTAGAGAGCCTGGTCACAGAGCAAGAAGGAAAAATAAAACCTTATTTAAATAATCTTGGGTGAAAATACCCTGCCCGTGCATCTGTGGTGGGAAGTGGTCTAAGAACTAACAAAAACACAAAGGGCTGGAGAGATGCTTGGTGCCTGTGAGTGCTTCTGGAGGACCCATGGCTCACAGCCTCCTGAAACTCCGGGGGTCCCACTCCCTCTTCTGGCCTCCATGGGGACTGCACATATGTGGCGCGCGCGCGCGCGCGCGCGCGCGCGCGCACACACACACACACACACACACACACACACACACACACTCATTCTTAAAAACTGTAAAGAAGCTGTGAGCTTTGCTCACATTTCTAAAGATGGTTTACCAATGGTAAACACACCGGGAACAGCGTCAGGCACTTTTCAGAGCTGGCCTCCAACTCACTGCCTCTTCACCACGAGGTTCCAGAGTGTGTTTTGGTTCAGTTCCGAGGATTCTGTGCTGTATCCATGGGAGGGTGGAAGGCCAGGCAGAGAAGACGGATCAGATCCAGATCCAGGCTGTGCCCAGCCCACTTCAAGTGACCCAGGTCACCCAGCCAAGCCCCAGCTCTTAAAGGCTACATGACACCCCCAAACAGCACCACCAGTTGGGAACCACATGCTGCAGGGCCTGTGGGGAGGAGGTATTTTACATTTAAGCCAAAACAGAAGTCAGGATTTTCTAAAAGAGATTCAAATAAGACATTTTTAAAAAGAAGAATTAATAAAAAAAAAAAAACACCTAATGTATGCATGAATTGAAATATTACTCCTGGTCTTATAAATGTGTATAATTATTATGAATCAATTAAAAATAAAATAAATTTACATAAGTAATTTCCTATTTAAAAGAAAAGACCCCACTCCTCTCTTAATGCGTTCGGTGTTGGCTTTCAGATCACACGATTTATAGGGACAAAGTAGGGGCTGACTGCTACTGAGACAAAATCGTCCAGCAAACCCAAGGTATGATCTATGAGACACGGCCTTAGGAGGTGGACCATGCCAAAGAGCCAGCTTACAATGGGAGCAATTCGAGGTTAAGGGAGCCCCAAATCTACAAGTGAAGGGGGAAACTCAGAGGACCTCGATAAAACCAAAGGACAAAGAAATCAACCAAGCAGACAAACCTATGAAACAAGTATTGGAGGGAGAGAACAGGAGCCTGGGCTTGAGGCCGAAGGGATCAGGGGTACTGTGGTCAGGCTCAAACTGGAGAACGTTCTGTAGATGGGTGCATCCTGAGGAACTGAAGATGAGGTGTGTGGTCTAAAGCCATCTTCAGATGGTTCCAGAAAAACTAATGCTTGCTGGGGTGTAGCTCCGTGTGAGAGGGCTTGGGTCACATGTGCGTTTCACAGGTTGCCTCGCTCCCCAGCACCACAAACACAAAGGTTTACGGTGTGGAATCAAGCCAGCATGGCAGCGTGTTAAAATGGCCTACCAGGCCATGAGCTGATGGCGGCAAGGTGCTCTCAGGGGTCTGTTCTACACCTGGGGTCACGAGGAAGTTCCTCTTTCCATGCTGTGCTTTGCTCTTCCGTGAGTGTGGAAAATCACTAATGCACAAGTGAAAGTCCAAGGGTCATACAACAGCTGTGACCCTTGTGCAGCCTCTGACCCCGACTCATCACGGCTTTGCCGCCTGCCCGAGGACCTCGTGAGCTCCCTCCTTGCATGCGCCTGTGCTTGGTTCTGACATCTATGGAAGGCGCATCCCCTTTAGGCCTGAACTTTAATTATTCTGTTTCTGAACTTTTTGTTGTGCATGAGGTGACGACATGTGTCACTCAGTGAGCCATTTTAAAGTGCACACGGCTCGAGGGCATTTAGTATGCTCACTGTGTGGCAGCCACCAGGCCTCTGGATGTATAACTTTTTTTTTTAAATGACAAAAGGCCCACCATGAACGGTGTGAGTAAGAGAGGAAGGACTTACTTTGGCCCCTAGTTTCTGTGGTTTCAGCTCACAGTCCTTGTCTCACTGATCCGGACCCATGGCAAGGCTGAGAATCATGGGAGCAGGAGAGTAGAGCAGAGGCGGCTTACCTCATGGTAGACAGGAAGCAGAGAGAGAAGTAGAGGCTGGCCTGGACGAGATAACCTGAGGACCTACCTTCAGTGGTCTGCGTCCTCCACTACAGTTTCTAGAACCTCTCAAATAGAGTCACCAACTGGGGCCAAACACTTCATACCAGAGCCTGTGAGGGACATTTCAGATTAACCCCTGGGCGTCCCCTCCCTGGAGCCTCTGTTTCTGTATCCAGTCCTCTGTGGGTTTCTCCTGGTGGCCCTTGCTTCAAACTTTTTGTTTCCCAGCAGAGACCTTGGCCATGTACAAAGGCTCACTCCCCTCATCCCTCCAGCACATCTGGGCCCAGGTGGTGGGCTACAGGGACACTAGCACTTTCCTTGACTCGTCGGGGAGCAGACGTGGGTGACACCATAGTGCCAAGTGTCCCACAGATGATATAGACAGGACCCAGAGGAGTGATTGATACAATAGTTCCTGAGGGGTGTGGAGTGAGTGTGTGTGTGTGTGTGTGTGTGTGTGTGTGTGTGTGTGTGTGTGTAGAGAACCACTGTTTCTGTGAAGAAATCACTTCCTGTCCGCCAGTGTCAGGTGCTGTGCACATGGCCTTTCATTCAGCCTTCTGAACGGTCCTGGGAGGTGGTGGCCACCATTGGGCCCACAGCACCAAGAGGAATAGGAGCATCACCCAGGTCAGCTTGGGTGCCCCAGGCACAGTCAGTTGACCCTTGGTGGAGCTGGGGTTTAAAACTCCTGGTGTCTAGCCCCAAGTCCCGTGCTCTCCATGGTGGACACCCTATATCCATTCACACGGTAGGTGTAAGAGGTAGACATTTCCTTCTGAGACACAGCAGATGCCCCAAGGAGGGAGTGTAGAGAGGATGGAGGAAATGGAACCATCTAGGAGGGAGGGCCCACAATCCAGAGCATAATGGTTCTCTGAGGGAGTCCAGAGAGAAAACAGAATTCTCTAGAAACCATCATGCGTCAGAGAAAAACAGGTGCTGAAGTCTCCCCAGACTTAGCTGAGGGGCCAGGAAGTCATGGTCTGCTTGTTGATGAGTGTCTCTGGGGGCCTGTGTGGAACCAAGACGGGGCTGTATGGTGGGGCTTCTATCTGCTCAGCAGTAGATCCAGCCTCGGAAGAGTAAGGCTTCCAGATGCCCACGGGGGCTCTAGTGCACCAGGTTGAACCACTCATTTCCTGAGTGGGTCAGAGCCAAACAGAGCCCAAACAGTTGGCCTGTTTCAAACCAGTTCCTGTCAGCCCCTGGTCTCTTCCTTGGCCCTGCATCGGCTCTGCCTTGTGGCTGGTGTCCGTTTTGATTGGCAGGTGCCTGTGCCTTTGGAGGGGGCGTGTTTTCCTGGGGGTGGGCACTGGTGTGATTGCAGGTGGTGAGAGGGCTTAAAGCAGGGAGGCCTGGGGGAATTCCCAGAGAGGAGTCTGATTTGGGATCAAGCCCTCCGTCTTCTGTTTCTGGGTACAGCAGGCTAGAGGCGGGGAGGCATGCCAATGGGAGGAGCTGCCATCTTTTGGTATATTTCTAAGGAGAAAATTGGGTTCCCAGGACACTTTCTAGGTCTGAGGTCCAAACTCCTTCACAGGAATCAAGCAGTTGTTCAGGACCCAAGCGTTGGAAGTCTGAGGATGGGGGAGAAGCCTTGCCAGGGCCTCACACACAAAAGGCAAAGCAGAAGGCTTTCTGTTAGACAACGAGACCGCAGACCTCCCACCTGAGGGGACACACATGCCCAAGGGACATGTCTTATCTCTAGCCCTTCCTTTGATGGACCTGAATTGTGGTGGTGGGCCTGTAAAGTGCTTACTCTACCTGGAGGTTTCCTGGGACCCTCACCTGACCAGAGCCTGCCTTTATCCCATCCATCCATCCGTCCATCCATCCACCCACACACCTACACATCAATTCATCCACCTGTCAACCATCCACCTACCTATCAATCCATAAAGTCAAGCATGCATGCATCCAGCTATCTACTCATCCACTTACCCATTCATCCATGAAGGCATCCATCCATCCATCCATCCATCCATCCATCCATCCATCCATCCATCCATCCATTGACCCATCTAACCAACCTTGTATCCAACCATCTACCCATCCATCCACCCAGCCATCCTAGCAGGTAGGTAGGTAGGTCTGCATGCATGCATCCATCTGTCCATTGATCTACCCATCTTCTTTGTTAGTTTTATGTCACCTTAAGAAAACATGCAACGTAACTTACAGGAGGCAAGTGTGATCTAGCTCACGGTTTCTGGGATTTCAGCCCGTGGTTGTCTGGCCCCATCACTGTGGGTTTGTGATGAGGCAAAGCATCATGGTGGAGAGGAATAGTAAAGCAGAACAGCTCACCCCATGGCATCCAGAAAGCAGAGAGAGACAAAGGAAGGGCTAGAGACAACACATACCCCCAAAGACATGCCCCTAGTGACCTACTTCCTTCCATTAGGTCCTACCCCATAAAGCTTTCACTACTCCAAAAAGACAAAACCTTCAGCATAGGAACATTTGGGTTCACTTCATAGTAAAAACATTAACTTCATCCATCCACCTGCACAGAATGCCTGGTTCTGAGCTGCACTTTGGCAATGAGGTAAATTAAGACGTGGCTCCCCTCCCTAGAACCTGGGTGGGAAGCAGAAGGCAGAATACCTGCTTTCAGTGGAGACGTGGGCTAAGCAGATGCCGCATGGTCAACCTGCTGGAGAAGCTGGAGGTGAGTCTTGCCATAGCGCCCAGGAGTCTGCTCAGAAGAGACAGACACACAGACATGGTTTGAACAGGGTCTCCAAGGCAGAAAGTAAAGGGACAGTCATTCTGAGTAGGGCTTGCGCATGTGCAAAGGCACTGAGCCACCACAGCTGGGGGTGTGGCACACACGGAACACCTGGAGGGATGGCCCAGCCTGTGAAGTGTGAAGAAGGATGTTCCTGAGAGACAAGATGGCGCCTGGGCAAAGCAAGCTTCCACTGTGTACTGTTGAGTGAAGATGTGCCCCACAGCCACTGAGTGTCCATGAATGTCTGCCTCAGGCACCACCTATCCTAGGTCCCTCCAGGCTCTCCCTCCCAGCCACCCACCAGGGTGCTGCCCTCCTCACCTGCCTTCTTGACCAGGGCCATGGGACATGGATAACAAGGGAGAAAGAAGGGGATAGCTGCTGGGGCCTGCAAAGGCTGACCCTTGTGGGCGGTGGCCTGGGCTTGGGGGTATGTGTGAAATCCCTGAGCAGACTCGGCTTGCCCAGAAAGGGATGGGCCTGGCTCGTCTCTATTCTCCTCTCAGCCTCACCCCTGACGCGAGAAAGCGAGTCCTTCCAAGCGCACTCCGTGTCTCGGCTCCAAGGCCAACGAGGAAGCCTCCATTTTGGTTCCCTTGCCAGGAAAGGAGTGGGTTTTCTCCCCTCCCCGAGTCTGCCCTGGTGAGCGCTCGCTGTCCCCGCTGCCCAGCTGCTTGGCACCGAGCCCCAGCATCTTGTTATCACCGGCTTTTATGCTGTCACCTTTTATTACGAAACCTTCTGAAATTCTCCGAATCGCCTGGCCGGTTATCGTGCTCAACCACAGTGTGCTTGCAGGAGCCTCGGGCTGGAACCGCAAGGCAGCCACAGCGCAACGGGGACTTCTGCTCTGGGCCCAGGAGGGCCCCCTCCTCTCCTCCCCACTAGGCAAGCTTTGCCAAGCTTCCTTCTCTCTTCTCCCCTCCCCCTTCCTCCTCTTCCTACAATCCTTTCCCCTCTGCCTCCCCTTCCTCCATCTTTTTCTCTCTTTCCCTCTTCCTCCACTTCCTCTTCTTCTTCCTCTTCCCCCCTTTCTTCCTCCTCCTCCTCCTCCTCTTCCTCCTCCTTGAATTTGGATAGTGAAGGGATGCAGAGCAAGTCCCTCTTGCTGGGGGTGGGTCTGTAGAAGGTCTGTGGAGCCTGTGGGGGCTGCAGGGGTTCTGAGAGGGCAGAAAGCTGGGGGAAGGTAAGGAGAGGAAGCCACGTGCCTCATGTGCCTCAAAGCCTTGCACAGGCAGGTCCCAGCCTAGGTGCCAGGGCCTCTCAGAGGACAGGAGGTGGGCACGGGGGTGGGTACAAGAGGCATATGTGTGCCCAGAGGGTCAGAGACCCAGGACGACACAGAAGAGCAAAAGTGAACAATCACACGGTCTGGGTTGCCTGACTGCGCCCCCCACAATTCCCTGTGGTTGTGGGGTTCTGAATAGTAACTGCCCACTGGGAACCTTTATACATCAAAATGGAGAGCAGGGGTTTGTGTCCTCCTACTTAGTCTGTGTTGGGCCTGGGAGAAAGTGAAGGGTTCAGCATGGAGTCCTTCTTCTCTTCAGGGCCTGGCCAGGGACACTGACCCACATAGCAGGCCAGTTCAGGAGGCCAGGGGTCCATTTAGGAAAGGCTGGGGCAGGCATCCCTGGGGACAGGGAGGGGAAAGGTTTTTAAGAAGCACTCTGCTCCGCTTCCCACTGTGGACTCATCCCAGAGCTGCTGGGCTCCTAACCCCAGGTAGCAGCCACTCAGTAGCCCAGCCTGGCTCCTTTCCAGGAGGGAGGGCAGTAACCCATCATCCTCCAGGAGCATGGCAGCAGCTGGGGAGAGAGTGAACTTCTGCATGGTTTACAGCTTCACCTTCTGGAACATAGTGAGTCTCCTTCCACGGAGACTGGATTTTGTTGTTTTTCACTGTTATATTTTATTTTGTTTTGAGAACAGTCTCACACTGTACCCCAGACTGGTCTGGAACGCTATGTGTAGTCCAGGCAGATGAGGTATGTCCAGCAATCCTCCTGTCTCGGCCTCCTGACTGCTGAGCTAGCAGGTGTGAACCGCCACACCAGGCTGACAGGATGAGGGTTCGAGAGAAATGGATACACTCAGTGGTCTGTCTGCTGACCCCATGGTTGAGCTCTGGGCATTAAGAGCCACGTGGAGCTCTGCAGGTGACAAATTACTCTCATACAACGTCACAATGCCACAGAGGAGACATTCGCCCCCTGCTTTACAGCCGAGGAAGCTGAGGTGACTTGCTCACAGCTGCAAGGTAAGGAAGGTAGGGACCAGGTAACAGACCCCACAGCCTCACCGAGAACTGGGCCTAGAAGCTTTGGGGCTGAGTGAAGGAGAAAGGACAAGACCATTGAGGGCTGGGATCATGCCATTAAGACCTGGGATAAGGACTTTGGAAACCAGTAAGAGTGGGTCCTGGTCCTTGCTGTCCCTTGTCCTCTGACCAAAGTACATGTGCAGCTTTAGGGTATGCAGAAGGATGGCACAGAGGCTGACAGGTAGCCCAGTGTGTGTGTGTGTGTGTGTGTGTGTGTGTGTGTGTGTGTGTGTGTGTGTGTGCATGCTTTATATGTATGCATGTGTGCACATTCACGTGTGGGCATGCACACAGAGGCCACCAGAGGACACTCTCGGGTATCACTCCTCAAGGGCTTCCCACCCTGGTTTTTGTTTGTTTTTGTTGTTGTTTTGTTTTGATGCAGGGTCTCTTCACTGACATTTTACTGGCCAATTAGGCTAGACCGACTGGCCAGCGAGCCTAGGGATCCTCCTGCCTCTCCCTCTCCAGTGCCTGGATTACATGTGCTCATTACTACACCCAGCTCTTGTAACCTGAGGATTCTGGGGATCAAACCCATACTCATTGTACAGTCAGCACTTACTGACTTAGCTTGTTCCCAGTCTCTGAAAATTCTGAGCACTGTTAAAACCCTTTCTGAGAAAACATGATTTCCCAAATCCCAGCTTCAACAGGAATCCGAGCATGCCTGGCATCCAGGAGCACCCCACTTCTGCTAATAATGATTTTACAAATGATCTCTGAGATGGAAAGCGTCACTCCAAAATGGCCACGCCACACAGCAACTATAAATGGAGTGCCAGACAAATGACTCAGTGATATCTGAATCTAGGCAGTGACCAACTGTGTGTCACAAAGGGAGCAGCAGCCATAAATGTCCACAGTGATGTGAAATACCAGACTGCTTTCCACATCCTATAAAACAGACATAAATATTTACTTCATACTATAATTACGAAGAGGGACCCTGGATTGTCATAAAACCTAAAGATTGATGATAACCCAACCACCTCTGTAGCGTAATAAATTCTGCCTGAGGTTACACACAGTCTTTTTAATAAACACTAATGAAAATTATATTTACAACACATTCTTTTAAAAAAGATTTGTTTCTTTTTATTTCATGTGTGTGTCTTGTCTGCATGTATGTCTGTACCCCACATGTGTGCAGTACTCTTGGGGACCAGAAGAGGGCGTTGAATCCCATGGAACTGGAGTTAAGGATAGTTGTTATCTGCCACATGGGTTCTGGGAATGGAACCTGGGTCCTTTGCAAGAGCTGCCAGTCTATGGCCCTTAAGACTTTTTTGAAAGATAGTGTTACAATTTGTTTTTTCCCAAGAGCAATTAGGGAGGCTAGTAGTTGAGAATAAATTAGAGATAAATTATCTCAATTTCCTTTTTTATTTAGTTTGTTATTTATCTATTTGTGTGTAGGTAGGCACACACCTGTTCATGTGTGTGTGAGTGTGCACGTTCGTGCAGAGTCCAGAGGTTAACATCAGACATCTTCCTCGGCTGCTCTTTACCTTGCTTACTCTGACCAGGGAGCTTGAGATCTACCCGTCCTCAGACTCTAGATGAGCAGTACTGTACCCCACTTTTACCTGGAAGCTGGGGACCGGAACCCAGGTCCTCATGCTTGTATGGTGTTGTGGTTTGAATGTGAAATGTCTCCCATACATTTGTGTGTTTGAACACTTGGTCCTTAGCTGGCGGTCCTATCTGGGAAGGCCATGGAACCTTTAGGGGGTGGAGCCTTGCTGGAGGAAGTGAGTCGCTAAGGGTGGTTCTTGAAACATGAAATGCTGGCCCCACTCCCTGTTCATGCTCTGTTCCCTGAATTCAGGTGCGACGTAGCAACAGCCGTCCCTGCCACTGCCATGGCTTTTCTGGCATGCTGAGTTGTCCTCTCTGGAACTGTAAACCAAGATGAGCCCTTTCTCCCTTGCATTGCGTTTGCCAGGGTGTTTTACTATAGCAGCAAGAAAGAAACCAAGACATGTGGCAGGCACTTCCCCAAGGAGCCCTCTCCAGGCCCTTTCCTTTCAGATACTCTCATAGCAGCTGCTGCTGGAGGCACACAGGAGTTTGCCAGGAGTAGTGACCGGAACCGTGACAACCCATACGAGGCAGAGGCCGCTGTCAGTGTCTCCTTGCTCCTCATAGTCACTGTGGTAGGGACCATGACACCGTCACTCTTCGGGCAGTCGGAGAGAGAAATCTGGTCAACGCCCCCATGGGCTTGAGTGCACCTACTGGCTCACCCTACAGCCAACAACCCCCAAACTCCCTCCTTTCCAACCACCGTGAGCGCAGGGGATGAACAGCAAAAGACAGAGACGATGGGTGCTGGGAATCATTTGTGGCAGAAGTAGAAATGATGAGGAAAAGGCCCGGCTGGTGCTGCCCTCTGGAAAGACAGGAAGTCACGGGTAGGACTGGGCCTGGGCTCAGGGGCTGGCATGGGCACTAGCCTGAGGGCGGTGACAAGGCTAGGCCAGTTCCTGCCCAGTGCCAAGCCTGGGCCCTTCTTCCTCTGTTCTCAGTGGCCAGTCACCTCATCTCTGTCCTGTCCCTGTTCAGGTTGTGAAATCCTGGGGCCTAGGAAAGGGAACATACGTTTTTTAAGAGGTCACTTCTTTTTGTTCTGAGACAGGATTTCACACAATGCAGGCTGGCCCCAAATTCATCATGTAGCCAGGGATGACCTTGAACTTTTGGTCCCCCTTCCTCCATCTCCCAAGTGCCACCATACTCAGTTTATATGATTCTCGGGGCCCAACACTAGGCAGGTACTCTACCAACCGAGCTACATCCTTAGTCCTGAGACGCCACTCCTGTGCCGGGGGCTGGGTGGCCTGTTTTTGGTGCCCACAGAACTAGGTAAGTTGAGTGTGTTCAGTCTGTATAAAAGATGCTCAAGTTGGATTTGTCAGTGGGACAATGCTGGAGTGCCGAGACCTCTACTCATTGAAATAAAGGGTGACAGGCTGGACTTTCTGAACTACAGTCTGTCTACATGAGAGCATGGATTCGTAATCACTGGCAGGCACAGCACACAGCTCTAGGGCTGTGAGTGGCAACTGTTAGCTGCAAAACACCAGCAACTGTCGCTGTTTACAGGAGGGCTGGCTGACGGAAGATAGTATAGAGTTCCCTTCAAGAAGTAGAAACAGAACTTACATACAAATGAGTAATCTCACTTCTGAATATCCAGCCAAATGAGATGAGAGAGATTCCTCAACTCAGTGTGGCTTATACAACCTTGATAGCCATCAGCAAGGGAAGAGAGAGAAAAAAATAAACACACACACACACACACACACACACACACACACACACACACCACTAACACAGTAGGGGGGGAGACCTGGAGCGTTGTAAAAATGAGTCAGGTATAGACAAAGAGCCACGTGGTCCTCCCTGTCTGTGGTCTCTAAAGTCGAACTCCTAGGAACGGAGTGATTGCAGGGACCTGCGGTGAGGGAGATGGAGATGTGGACAAAGGACACAGATTCTCAGTTACGTGGTAAGTTCTGGAAGCTCGATGGGTGGCATGAGGACTATAGTTAATTATGTAGATTTCCAATTTGTTATGAGAGGAGATGAAGAGGATGGAGACTGGCCTGGTGATGGCCTTCACCTCACTGTGAAGATATGTTTGTACCTTAAATATACACACGTTTTGCCAATTACACCTCAACCAAGCTGGAAAAACAAATAATTTTAGAGTAGTAAACCAGGTGGAAGTTATGCAACGTTGTGGCTACATTAAATGCCAAGGGAATTCATCAGCTTAGATCATTTTATTTTATGTGGATTTCAACTGAAGAATTTGTTTTTGAAGAAGAAGAAAACAAGGAGGAGAAGAGAGAAAAAGTGTGTTGCTGGGACTAGCCTTGAGTCAGCTGGACCCTCTGCTCCATCAGGAGACTGAGTCGTAAGTACCTAACATTCATCTCCACTCACGATTAAGAAGCCATGTGATCCGGGACACACCATTTTCCTTGGGTCTCTGTTTTACCTTGCTGTAAAGTGGGACTACTACTTTTCAAGGTTGTTAGGGCTTGAGTGAGTAAGGCATGGAGACATGTTAAGTGATGTTTGGTGGAAGTTGGTATCTTAATCTTGGTTATCCTGTGTCCAAGGGCATTTGGGAGTTAGAGTTTGGAATGTGAATTCCTGACTCGTGAGGAGATGGACATCCATAATGACACAGAAACTGGGCATAGAAGGCACTAGAGAGGGAGCTAACAAGTGTCGACATCTATCCCTGGCCTTCCCAGGATGCAGTTCAGGCATCTAGCCTTGGACCAGAGCAGTCAGGTCTATTTGCATTCATCCACCCCATAGTGGGGTGGGGAACAAGGCTTTCCCTCATGTCTCTAGAGACTGGAGGCCTGAGCAGCTCTTGTGTGATGCCTTGTAGTCCTTCCTCTCCTCTCCTCAGGCCAGGTCTGTGTCCAACTCTAGCTACATGGCTCTTGTGAGACCACCCGCTCTCCCAGAGTGTGAACAGACTCTTCAGGGCAGAGGACAGAAAGAGGTTTCTCTCTACCTTGGACCACAGGCTATTTCCATGCTCCGAGCAACCCAGCTCCCATGGTCTTCAAAGCCCTGGACTTCCAGCTCTCAAGCTTGCCCATCTCTGTCATGGAGGAAGTCTCCCATCAGCAATCCCTTCTCTGTTTACTGGTACCAAGCATACCATCAGCTCAGCAGTCCCTAAACACTGTTACGTCTGTATAACCACGAGCAGGCCTTACTAACCTATTTTACAGAGCAGAGTGATGCTCAGAGGAAAGAGCCTGAACCATGGATTCGCACCCAGGAAGTGGCCACCTTGGGATGCGGACACAGGGGGAGCTGTATCATCTGCAGTCAGAGGAAGCAGAGCAATGAGGGGAACGCCAGCAGGTGCTGGGGCTCCGGGCACTCCCCCGATGCCAGCTGATGGTCCGGGCCTACTTTCCAAGCCCACCAGACGAGCCCACTATGGTCTGAACTGAATCACACCTGCCTTTGAAAGCCAGGAACTCTCTCTCCATACAAACCCAGGCGTGCCAAAGTCCCCAAGTTCATTCACAGTAAGGGTCCTTGAGGGTGGCTCTGAGAGCTAAGCGCTGTTTTCTCAGTGACAAAAGCAGTGAGTATCTGGGTCTGCAGAAGAACTTTCTCCTTCCCTTCCTTTCCAGCCATCCTGTCTTACTGTTTTTGAGATTTTTCAGTACAAAATGCCCAAGCCAGCACACACCCCATCCTCCTTCTCTTCTCTGCCCTTGGCATCTCCCAATCCTGAAACCACGTGCTTCACCAGCCAGTTTAGCATAAGAAATTAAATTAATTTTCATGCCCCAAACTCGAGATGTAAATGCCTTGATTAATAATTTAAGGCACATTTATTTATGCCGTTTGATATTTCTCAGGTTCAGGGAAGCAATTAAGTTTTGCTCAAGTTGCTGATCAGACAGTGTCTCCAAGTGCTGGTCTTGTCTTGTGTGCCCTCCAGAGTTGCAAAGAGAGGGGCAGCAAAAAGAGCTGGTGGCAGCTGCTGTCCTCACCTCCAAAGGGCCTCCTGCTTCCTGGAGATCCTCTATTCCAAGAGAGGTCACTTTGGTGCACAGAATGACCCTGGCTTATGAAGCAAGGAGACCTGCAGAGGTCCTGACCACCTCTCCCCTTCAACCAATACCTTCTATTATAGGGATCTACCTGTAATTTCAGAACTCAGGAGGCTGAGGCAGAAGGATGGAGAGTTTGAGGCTACCTAGAGCTATAGAGTAAGACCCATCTTTTAAAAAAAAAAAAAGAGCTAGGGATAGAGCTCAGCGGTCCCAAAGCCCTGGGTCCTATCACCAGCACCACCCTGGGTCCCACAAACCAGGTGTGCTACAGACCTTTAATCTCCAGCATTCAGGAGCCAAAGACAGGAAGATCAGAAGTTCATGGTCCTCTCTGGCTACACAGCAGTAAGTCATGGTCAGCCTGGGCTACATAAAACTCTGTTAATAATTAATAAGTAAACAAATATGTTGTGGAATATTATTTGAAGATATGTCACATCCGTTTATGCTGTGGAACATTTGTTTAATGATGCAAAGATGTGTTGCATTTGTTTAACTCAGTGAAGCTGTGTTACTTTACCTGTCTAAAACATCTGATTGGTCTAATAAAGAGCTGGACAGCCAATAGCAAGGCAGGAGAAAGGATGGGTGTGGGGCTGGCAGGCAGAGAGAATACATAGGAGGAGAAATCTGGGGAGAGAGAGATCGAGGAGCAAAGAGAAGGAGGAGGATGCTGGGGGCCAGCCACCCAGCTACACAGCCAGCCATGGAGTAAGAAGTAAAGAAAAGATATACAGAAATAGAAAAACGTGAAAGTCCAGAGGCAAAAGGTAGAAGGGCTAATTTAAGTTAAGAAAAGCTGGCTAGAAACAGGCCAAGCAAAGGCCAGGCATTCATAAAAAAGAATAAGACACCATGTGATTTATTTGGGAGCTGGGTGGTGGGCCCCCAAAGAGTAAAGAGTAGAAATACCAACCACATAAATACATATTTCTTAAAAAAGAGAAGGAAAGCAAAGAAAGTCACTTTCAGCTAGTTGCTCTGTGGGCGTTTTTACTAGTAAGGGTTTGACTTACCAGAGACTGAGAAAATGGGCCCTATAGCATACCAGCTTAGCCGGAAGTGTTGCTCACCTCCCTGTCTTTATCTGACCAATGAGGAAGTGCATGGTGCTTCCAGGAGCCCTTGGAAGATGGAGCAGGGAGATCTCTCATTCAAAAGCACTTAGCTGTCCAGCCCACTCCTCCTTCTGAGGCCTAGCGGGCCTTCCCTCAGGCCTGTTCAGGCTCTGCCTGCCCCCTGGACCCTTCTGCATCTTCTTGTCTCACCTCTGGCCCAGCCCTGTATGCAGTGAAAGCTGTCAGCATGAACACCACGCCCCTCACAGAAGCTGCTCCCTGCTGTCTCTACCCTCTGGGCCTTTGAGTGAGTTGTCCAACCCTTCAGAGTTCTAGGGGCTTCCTGTTCCTCTCCCCCATGGAAAAGCCCTGAGGGGAGGGTCAGGCACAGGGCTGGGTGGGAGGAAGTCCAAAGGAAGGCTAACCTGTTTTAATTTGCTGGTGTGGAATGGTCCAGAAAGCAATTTCTTGCTGGAGTGGGAACCACACTGAGGGAAAGAGACTGAGGCCTTTCACCTGTGACAAACAGCGAGCAGGTTAGAGGGAGAACACAGAGAAGGTACCCAGGGTGAGAGAGGCAAAGCCTTCAGGACCATCTTGGAGCTAAGTCTGTATGGTGCCTACAGCCCCAGGAAAGGTTGGCCTGGATTCTGAATACCAAACTGCCTCTGACCTGAGGGGCAATCACCTCAAACTGCCTGCCCTCACCCACTTCAGGACTTCTCATGTTTGGGAGTCCTGCCTAGCCTACCTCAAAATCTACTCACTGGAACCTGATATCACTGTAAGATGCTTTATACCAGGTTGAGAAGGCCAGGCAAACATCATGATAGGCCCCTAGTAACTCAGTTAAGAACTAGGCCTCAGTTCACAATCAAAAGGCAATCAATCACCAGCTCCCCTGACAGTGGATGAGGAGAATTCCACTTACGCCAGGACCAACTCCCCTTTCCCTCACACAGGTAATAACCAAAGAAGGACAAAGCCTGGGACTTGTCTAGACTTGCTCAAGAATGGAAACGCTATAGCCTTAGCCCACCCCTGCTAGCCCTAACCAATTAGAAATGTACTGACATGATTGCCACTTTCGTAAGCCAATCCTAAGTAGAACGGTCATACTGCTTTTAAAATTCTTTTAGTTGTGCTTAAAAGGAGCCTGTGAGCTTCTCCCAGGGCCGCCATTTTGCCTTTTGTCAGATGTGTGGCCCCAGTATACTGGTACCTTTACTCTCCAGAGAGTAGACACTTTTGCTCATTGTATCATGTCTGGTGGTCTCTTATGGGACTTCTCCTCATGGACCCTAAGACAGGTGAGGTCACTTTAGGGTCCATGGGCTACATGTGGCTTAGAATAACTGTGAAAACAGGTCAACACAGAGCCCTAAACTTACTTAAAATGTGAGGTTCATTTGTTTATTTATTTAGGTAACTTGATTGTGGGATTCTTGAGGGTGAACTTTGTACATGACAAAGACATTGTAATATAAAAAAAACATTTGGACACAGCTGTGACACACTGGTGAGCTGGGGACACCAGGGCCCAGTCCACCCCTAGCATGGACAGGAGAAGTAGAGTCCTCACGTATGTGTGAAAACTGATGTGTTGAGGAAGTGGGAGTCCGATTCCTGCTTCGTGTCTCAGCTGGCCCAGGCTGCTGGAGAACCCATTAGTGGGGCAGCTTACAGAACAAACATTTATTTCTCAGGGTTCTGGTTCTGGAGGCTGGAAACCTGGGCTCGGGAGCCAGCAGCGCTCAGCTCCAGTGAAGGCCTTCCATGCCTTGTGCACAGGCAGAGGGAAGACGAGCTAGACTCTCTTGTAAGGACACCACTTGCATCGTGAGGGGCTCGACCCTTGTGACCTCACCTAACTTAACTGTTCCCAAGGCCCTTTCAAATAGCATGTCTAGGGGTCGGAGGACACACGAATCTAACGCCCATCACAGTAGATCTGTTGAAACTGTGCTAACCAGTATAAATGAGCAATCATCCTTACAGTTCTCTGTCCTGGAGGACAGAGTGACCCTGGGCAGGACAGGATCCCTGGCTGAGCCCCAACTGAACAGCTGGGCGATGGTAACTACTTTCTTGATTTATTATTAAGAAGGCACAGAGCAGATTATTACATGTGTAACAGGCAGGAGGCATAGAAAACTATTTCTCATCTCTCTTTTTCCCCAGACCCCTAAATGTTGTGGGGTGGGGTGCAGGCAGCTTGAGGCCCTGCTCTGTTTTGGCTTACATTTACTAGGGACTGGCTTCCTGGAGCCTAGGCACCTCTAACTCTCCGCTGCCTGGGACAGCAGCCATAGAGATGTTGGCATGACTCTGGCATCCTTCCTAGAGATGCTGGTGACAGTGGTGGCTGCGGGCATGTGCTGAGTTTCTGTGTATCTCATGGTTGTTTCTTGGCAGCTCCCTCAGGCGGGCACAAAGAGTGCTCCCAGACGGCTGGGTGGGATCCAAGAAGTAGCCCCTTTCTCTGACAGGGTGACAGGGAGACTCGCATAGGGACTGGGTCAGGGCCCTGGGATTCCCCCCATCTTCAGCCTGGCTTTCCAGACAGACATGTGAAGCCCCCTTGCCATGCTCAGTCACCCTACAGTCTAGGCTGGACACCCAGCTCAGATGTACCCGAAACAGAGATAGGGGAAGTGGCTCACTGGGTAGACAGCAAGTGGTCAGTCAAGAGGCCTAGGTTCAATACCCAGAAATTGAGCATGGTGGGGCACACTTGAAATCCTAGGAACAAGAGGATCAGCAGTTCAAGGCCATCTTTGGCTACATGAGGAGCTCATTGCCAGCCTGGACAACATGAGAGCTGGTCTAAAAAGCTAAATAAATAAATAATCAAATACCTAGAAGCACCAGGTAGCAGCAGTGGGGGGGCTGGGAGTGGAGCCACTGAGTGGGTAAAGCTCAGTGTTCATGTGGGTAACAGGCCTGGCCCAGCAAGGAAACCCGGGTCCAGAGGCAAGAGCTCAGGTTTCTTTCTTCCAGCAAACATGACTGAGGCTGGCCTGTAGCTAGATCAGTTACTGAGATGGGGATGGAGATGAATCCTTTTGCCTACCATGACCGTGAATCTGCTTTTCAGTATAACTGTTCTACACCACCTCCTGTTGCTGTGATGAAAATCCCCGAGTCTGGGTAATTTTTAAAGGAAAGAAGTTCGTGTGGTCAGGGCCTCTGCAAACACGGTGTGGTGGTTTGAATGTGAGTGGCCCCTGCAGGCTCAAATGTTTGGATGCTTCATCCCCAGTTAGCAGAACTGTCTGGGCTGGATTAGGACTTGTGGCTTGATTAGAGGAGGTGTGTGCCTGGAAGTGGGCTTTGGGGTATGGAAAGCCTGGGCCAGGCCCAGTGTCTGTTTTTTCTGCTTGCTGTGTGTATATCAGGATGTAAAACTCTCAGTTACTACTACACCACCATGCCTGTCTGCTTCCTGCCATGATGATCATGGACTAACCAAGCCTCTGTGCTGGCCAGTTTTTTTTTTTAATTAAGATATTTTTTATTCATTTTACATACCAACCACAGATGCCCCTCTTTCCTCCTCCCACCCTTCCACGTGCTGGCCAGTTTTATGTCAACTTGACTCAAGCTATAGTCATCTGACAGAAGGGACTCTTAACTGAGAAAATGCCTCTATAAGACCAGGCTGTAGGGCATTTCTTAATTAGTGATTAATGTGGTAGGGTGCAGCCCAATGTGGGCAGTGCCACCCTGGGCTGATGATCCTGGGTTCTATAAGAAACAAGGCTGAGCAAGGTGCGAGTCAGTAAACTGCACCCCTCCACGGCCTCTGCATCAGCTCCTGCCTCCAGGTTCCTGCCCTGTTTGAGTGCCTGCCCCAACTGCTTTTGCAGAGGAACTGCTAAATAAAAGTGTGAATGAAACAAACCCTTTCCTTCCCAAGTTGCTTTTTGGTCATGGTGTTTCACCACAGCAACAGTCATCCTAACTAAGATGCCCTCTAAAACTGCAAGAAAGGCCCCAAACTAAATGCTTTTTTTAAGAGTTGCCTTGGTTATGGTGTTTCATCACAGCAATAGAAATGTAACAAAGACATGAGGCGTCGGTATCTGTTTGGGTTTGGGTCAGTGCTTCATGGAAGACGACTGAGTATGGACTAGAGGAACGTGGGAGGTGGCCTCATCCAACCACAGTTGCCTCTTTCTAGGGAGAACAAGAACTCATTTCCCCACTCCAAAAAGGCATGAACCTGCCAACATCTACTCAGTTTCTTAAGGGGCCACCTTCCAGCTCCAGCACAACTGAGTCAAGTTTTGCTCAAGACTATTGGCATTCAAACCAAAGCATGGGCTTTGGGGCCATACACGTGCATGAGTTCAGGGCCACGGGGCTTTGCCTTGTGAATGATTTGTCTTGTGGCTGAGTCTGTCTATTCTCTGAAGACCCCATCCTACCCAGTGCCCAGAACAGATGTGGCTCTGCTGCTGGGCACAGCTTCAAACCTATGGATCCAGGGATACCCCCGGATGTGCTGTCCCACTTGCCTCATGCTCTCCTCTGTCCCTTACAAAGGACTGGATGGCTCCTGTGACCCCACCAGTACTGATGGTCCACACTGTGCTGCACCGCCTGGGGCTTGAGAAACCTGCACTTTCTAGACAGTCCTCACTCTTTGGTTCACTTACGCCTCTCCATTGTGCAAGGTTCGGGGATCTGAGAAGATCCGGGGTGATTTCTACATCTGTTACTACATCTGTTAATCCCCGCTTGTTCTCTCTTCCTCAGGTAGGGCCAACTTTTGCAAGATTGCTGGAGACATGCACACAGCAGCCCCATGTGCACAGGCCAGGGCTCTCCAGAAAAGTCCTCACACACACCCAGGGCTGAGCAATGATAAACCTATTTGGGACAGCCTCACTTAACGGCTCTTCTTCCAGAAGGCAACTGTCTAGACTGGAGTTCTTGTGTTGAATACAGGGATACATGTCCTAGATGCTGAGGAGGGAATTGGGGCTACGTAAGCACAGCCTCAGTGAGTTCGGTTTAAGATGGAAGAGAAGATGCCTGCCCAAACTAGGGGTGAGCTGGTTAATGTTTAACAACTAGCTTTGCCAAGAGGGAAAAACAAAAACAAAAACTTGCCTGATCACAGAGCTGGACAATTCCCATAGTATAGTAGTACTTAAAGAATACATAAGAGCATGCACAAAGCACCAAGACACAGTGGGCTCTGTACAGGCATGCGTCTTCTGCTCCACTCTCTGCAACACAAAAACAGATGCAAGCTATACACATGCCCTCACAGCCCCCAGCATGCTCATGCAGTCCCTGGATACCTGCACAGCTCTCAGAATGCATACTCACCAGTGCAACACACACACACACACACACACACACACACACACACACACACACACACACCTTTCTTGGCCCCAGATTCTTCCAGGTATTGGAGGCAGCCGATGTTGTCTGTTCGTGAGGCCTGCTCACATGTCTATCTCAGAATGAGATTCTGTTTCCTGATTTGTTTCCCAAATGCTCAGTCTTCCAATAACAAGCTCTACTGCTTAAGGGAACTCATTTCTGGAAACATCTTCAACTGTAATTATGACCCAGATACACACCTAGTAAATCACTAGCCGTGCATGGCTTTGAATGTAAATGTCACCTTTTTGCAGTTGGGGCCAGTGAGAAGAGGTGGGAGAGAAAGGAAAGAAGAAAGTGTGGTATCCTGTCACTGGACACCCCCAGCACCCCAGCCCTACTCCCAAACCCCCTGCATCCCCACCTCCTCCCAGGTAGGGATAGATCTTTGGCTGAGATGCAGGGGCAAAATCAAGTCACTCAGTCAGCAGACCAAGTATCCAGCCCCTCTCCTGCCACATCCAGGGCTCCCTGGGTTCTCTGCCCTTTACCAACTGTCCCAGCAGGGCCTTGGCTGAGTCTCCCTGGGCAGGCACATGGCCACCCTCCCTAGGGTTCCTGGGTCCATTCCTCCCTCTTCTTTTCCCTGCTTCTTACACATTGTCACTGGATGTTTGTGTCCTGAAATGTGATGTTTCTCATGCTATTCTCCTGCTTAACATCTTCCCCACAACTCATTTTGCTTCTTCCCTCGCCGGTGTGGCTTTTCGGGGGAAGGAAGCTGGTACTCACCAGCTCTGGGCTGGCAGTCGGACTTACATCATCTAGAGCTGCCAGAGCCAGAAGCCATCAGGTTCGACCCTGAGCCACAGAGATGCAGACACATCTTTTTACAGGTCTGGAGACTTCCCTCAGCGCACAGCCTAAGCCGCTCTCCTGACCGATCCTGAACTCCTCTTTCCAACCCGTGCTTTCTTTCCCTGGTTTTTCATTCTGTTTCACCTACATCAGCTTCTTGGCTGGATCCTCAGCCCTACTTGCAGTTCTGACCTTTGACCCTTATGCAAGCATTTCCTGGTGGAGGGGATAAGCTCCTGGGGGCGTGAACAGGCCCTCCTGTGAGAAGGTGAGGCCCTTGGACTGTTCACTGCCACGGGTGTGCATGTGCATGCCTGCTTTGGAGAGGGGGGGTCATATTGGTGGGAGAGGACCACAATGCTTACATAGGAATAAAATGCTGTCCTTGAACTCTGGCAGCTAGCCAGAGGCCAGCCAATCCCCTTTTACCCTTAATTGATCTATCAGATTAGCTTTAATGGCTTGGGGAGGAAGTGGAAACCTATCAGGAAGCAATTACAATAGATGAGACCGTTCTCAGGGATTCCATTGGATCTTCAAATAGCTTGGCCAGTGAGGGAGGAGGGGGTCCCCATTTTCCAGCCAACACAGCAGCTCAGCCGGGCCAGTCAACTCTCCTGACGTCACCAGGCAGCCCTGGAGAATTCTGGAAAGCTGGATGGACATCTCAGGGCTCAGTCCTGGAGCACTTGGTACCAGCACCCTGCAGGGCGGTGGATAGCAGGGCTTCTAGTACAGACTTCTGAGCCTTGCGTGAGTCCATGAAAGCTTTGGGGCTCTGGACACCCTCTCTCTCCACCCCTCAGCCCCATCTTCCTCCACTTCTCTTTGCCTCGGGCCTGGGGAATTGGTTCAGTTTTCATCTGGGCTGGCATCTTTCAGGGCAGCCCAAGAAAAAGACATTGATTTATGATCAAACAGGAGTGGGATGCGGGGGAGATGCAGGCCAGCCGGGGTGGGTGGGCACTAAGAGATAGTATCAGAAAGAATAAAAAAGATTCCCTGTGCCTTAAAAATAAAAGATGATGATGACGATCCTGCCCTCTGATGCCTCGGTAGGCGTGGGCTGGAAAATCTTTTCATGTAAAATTGAAATGGAATCACGAATGAGGAGAAAGCGTCTTGGGGCTTGGGTGTGCCTTCCAGGACTGAACTGAATTAAAAACATATCGATTTTCCCTGCCAACAAACTGGCCTGGCACTGGAGGAGGGGATGTAGCTCCGGGAAGCAGCTTGAATCCCTGTCCCAGTCCACCAGCATCCTTCTGAGTCCTGGCAAATTTATAATTGGCCCAGTGGGTTATGATTAAAAAAAAAAAAAAAGCAAAACAGAAGAACCAATTAACAGAGCTTCCTCTGACCTCCAGTTTGGGGTGACAGGAGACAAGGCAGTGACTTAGGACAGAAGGAAGGAAAAAAAACAACCCTGAAAATAAAAATAGAAAGTATCAAGAGCAGAGACCTAAATCTTTTTGGCTCCCTGATTAATAACCCTGTCAGGCCGATCACAAGCCCTAAACAGCGACGCTCGTTGCAGCTGAATTTTTTATACTTTCTATTAATCTTTAATGATAGCTTGGTCACCTAGTCTCTTTTATCTTGTCAGATAAATGTATGGTTAACAGGATAATGAGATTTCTAAAGTCCCATCCCAGCTCCCAGCCATCTAGTGCACGCAGTGACCTTTGACCCCTGGCAGACAGAGGCACCAGGGTGCTCGTAATTGGGAGGTGTGCTGGGGGTATGGGAAGCTGAAGGATGGTTTAAACTTTGATTTGAGGTCAGCAAGGTCACCAAGCTCTGGAAGACCAGCCGGGTTTTATTACCAGCTGCCTCTGATGGGGATATAATTAGATTTAGCTATTGCCTTATTAATAAGTAATCGCTTCCCCCACCGCTGTGGGTGGGCAAATGTATTCCTTGGATAATTTGAGGACACGAGCCTGGCTTTATTAAGAAGAATATATCATGCATGTTTGGCCAGGAGCAGACACCCATCTGGATTTCTGGACTTTGGGGGAACTTTGTCATTTTTACTCATTTGTGTTATAGGATAAACTGGCCCTGGCTTTCTAAATCCAGCCCTGTCTCAGTGACTTCAAACTCTTTACTGACACAGGAGTCCCAGTTTTGATAATGTGAGAGCAAAAGATTTCTAAACAATTCCAACCATTCATCCATGTACCTATACATGCCATTTGTTCATCCATTCACCCACCCATTCAGGAATTTATGAATGTACCCCTCTGTGCATCCATTCATGTATTTATGCATGCATTGATAAATCCATCCATCTATTCATGCATGAATGCATCCATCCATGTATTTATTGGGTTTTTGTTGTGCTGATTTGTTTTGTTTTGAAACAGCATCTCTCTAGGTAGTCCTGGTTGTCCTGGAACTCACTCTGTAGACCAGGCTGGCCTCAAACTCACAGAGATCAGCCTGCCTCTGCCTCCTAAGTGTTCGGATTAAAGGTGTGCACCACTATGCCTAGCTCATCTATTTATTTACACCTGCATTTATCTATTCATGCATCTATGCACCTCACGCATCTATGTATCTCACATATTTCTCCATGTGCGGTCCATCCATACTTGATCACCATTCCTTACTCCCCAATCATATACAAACTTGCTAAATGCTTGTTCAACTCTAGATGATGGAGGAAGTGTTCTAGAATTAAAGACCTACCGTAAGCCTTGAGCGATATAAGCAGAGAGGTGACTGATGTTCCCTTCAAAGTGAGTTCAGGGCTGTCTTTAGGCCTATTTATGAAATGCTGGACACTGCAGGGCAGTGCTACCTGCCAGACCTGGCGTTCCTAAAATGTTCCTGCAGGAGCAACACACACATCGCTCCTGCCTTTCTGAGAAGGGCTGGGATTCAGAAAGGAGGTGGCTGGGGGGCTGAGGAGCTTGTTAGTGTTTAAGACGTTGTATTTCCCTCACATGTCCCCTTATAACCAGCCAGGGCAGTACTCGGGGAGGAGGATGAGAGGAAGAGAAACACATGGAGAACATGGAGTAAAGAGAGATGCCTCAGTACTCCTGGACTAGTAACCAGAGCCGCAGCTGTTTGGGTACGGACTATGAAAATGCCATGTCCTAGCCATTTATTGTTGCTGTTGGTCGTTAAATACCATTATTGAGCTTTTTTATTTTAAATCTGGAATTTGCTATGCTGGATACCTCTTTCCCAAGTGTCAAACAGGGCATTAGCTCCACTCTGTTACTATGAACCTAGAAACGTTAAATTTCACATTGAATTTTCCCACTGGAGGAAGGAGTACTTACTTATAAAAGCGTTCTGGCCACATCCCCTCTGTAGTTTGTCCAATTGATATCACACCATTATTTTATGTTTCATGAGGAAAGGCCCCGTTAATTATGTTATGGCATATTATTAGTTGTAAAATGCATTGATTCACAAAGTGTCAAACTGCAAAGAAACATGTTTCATGGTTGATAACATATAGCAGTTTTGACCAATTCTGTTGTTTTAATTCCCGTTTCTCAGTGTTTTGGGAGACAGCCAGAAGATCACATGGTGGCTCGTGGTCATTTGTCTGAGTCTGCTGGGCTTAGCTCTCCATCCCAGAACCTCCGATGCCATCTCTGACAGGTAGGGGTGGCGTGGAGAAGTGGCAGAAGACAGGGTCCTAGGCCTGGTTGCCCACCCTTAACTGGGGAGGCACTGCCGGTCTCCCTTGCTCAGAGGTAGAGTCCCTCTGCTTCCTTCCCCTTTCTTTCAGGACCACAGCATTCGTTTGCAGCCTGACCCTCCTCAAAGAACAACTGCCATCCGCCAGGAAACCTTCAGAATGAGTGGCTGGGAGCCTGGAGCTGGGGCTCAGCAAGTGGAGTGCCTGCCTAGCATGCATAAAGCCCTGGGTTCTATCCCAGCCCTCTATCAAGTGGACAATGGTGGTGCACACCTGTAATCTCCATACTCAGGTGGTAGGTTGAGGCAGGAAGATCAGGAGTTCAAAGTCATCCTTGACGACATCACGAATTCAAGGCAGCCTGGGCTATATGAGACAGTATTTCAAAGTAACAAGACGAAATAAATAAACAAAAGAATCAAATCCAAACCAAACAGAAAAGTCATGTGGAGGTAGGTTTTTACCTGTCTCTGAACACTTCCCCACCTCTTCTAGGGTTGAACTAGCATTTAGCAAGTATTTATGCGATTGGGGGAATGAGGAGTAGTGGGTGGAGGATGTGTATGTGTGGGTGCATGGATGGATGGGTGGGTAGGTGGAGGATGTGTGTGTGGGTGCATGGATAGGTGGGTGGGTGGGTGGGTGGAGGATGTGTATGTGGGGGTGCATGGATGGGTGGGTGGGTGGGTAGAGGATGTGGGTGTGGGTGCATGGATGGATAGGTGGGTGGGTGGGTAAAGGATGTGGGTGTGGGTGCATGGATGGATGGGTGGGTGGGTGGGTAGAGGATGTGGGTGTGGGTGCATGGATGGATAGGTGGGGCGTGGAAGATGTGTGTGTGTGGGTGCATGGATGGATGGATGGGTGGGTGGGTGGAGGATATGTGTGTGTGGGTGCATGAATGGATAGATGGGGTGGAGGATGTATGTGGGGGGTTGGGGGGAACTGCAGAGCAGAAGGCAAACTCGTGTCTGTCTCTCTCCAGCTAAGGCCTTTGCTTTCTCCGCTATCTCCACTAAGAGATGTGGAGAGTGATGCGCTCTTGGATAAGTTGTCCTAGGGTCCCCCACCTCCCTCCACAAAAGCATCCGACTCCGTAAGCATGCCCCAGTCTATCCCTGACACAGGATGACTAAGAATCCCAGAAGTTATCCACACCCTAGTCCCTGCAAAACAGTGAATGTTACCTTAGGGAGCCAAGGGTGGTGGCTGGACTGCCAGAGAGGAGGCAGCAGCTCTGTGGACGAAAGCAGAGACTGGTGATGAGGGGGGTGCGGCCCTGAGCCAAGGGATGCTGACAGCCTTGGAAGCTACAAGAGGCAGAGAGCGGAATTTCCCGGATCCTACAGAAGGAAGCGGTCTGAAAATATCTGGACTTTAGCCAAAGAAGACTCATTCAAGCATCTGACCTCCGGAGCTGAGCAGAAGTCTGTGTCGTTGGGAGTCACTAGGTCCACGGTAACTTGTTGCAGCACCGAAAGGGAACTGAGTCCTAGCTGCCCAGTCCTCCGGTTTGATCATGACACTAAAGGATTGTCCTTATAGGGTATCGGCTCAGCTGGTAAAGCACCTGTTGTGTAAGCCTGAGGACCTGAGTTCAGATCCCCAGCACCCACATAAAAAGCTAGTCGTGGTGACATGTGTCTGTAAGCCCAGTGCTGGAGAGGTGGAGACAGGAGGATCCCTGGGACTTGCTGCCCAGCCAGTCTAGCTGAACGATGAGCTTTGGGTTCAGAGAGACCCTGTCTCAAAACATAAGATGGATAGTGAGAAAGACTTCCCACGTCTACTCTATACATTGGCACAACACACACATACACACACACACACACACACACACACACACCACACATACATATACCACATACACATACCACACACACACACA
This sequence comes from Peromyscus eremicus, assembly GCF_949786415.1. Lineage (NCBI taxonomy): Eukaryota > Metazoa > Chordata > Mammalia > Rodentia > Cricetidae > Peromyscus > Peromyscus eremicus. The sequence continues at coordinate 55,530,942 of NC_081422.1, forward strand.
CATACACACACACACACACTACACACACACACACCACACATACATACACCACATACACACACCACACACACACACATACACCACACATATAACCACACACACACACATACACCACACTCACACACACACACTACACACACATATACATCACACACACATATCACACATATACACCATGCACACATACACCACACACACACCACACCACACACACATACACACCACACACACACAAATACACCACACACACACATATACCACACACGCACATACACACCACACATATACACATACATCACACACACACACACACACACACACACACACACACACACACACACTGTCCTCTGAATTCCATGGACACGTGTTCTAGTTTGCTTTATATTGCTCTGATAATACACTGGTTCAAAGCAACTTGGGGAGGAAAGGGTTTACTTACATGTCACAATAACTGTTCACTCATGAAGTCATGGCAGGAACCATGGAGGAATGCTGCATATAGGCTTGCTCTCCGTAGCTCCCTCAGCTTACTCTCAGGACCTCCTGTGCAGGGGCGGCAGCACCCACAGTGAGCTTCCACATCAGTCATTAATTTAAAAAACGCCTCACAGACCAGCCTATAGGCCAGCCTCATGGAGCCATTTTCTCAATTGAGGTTCCCTTTTCCAAAAGACTCTCGCTTGTGTCAAGTCGGAAAAAACAAAAAACAAACCAAACAAAAACAAACAAACAAAAAACAACCGGCACAACACACAAGCCTGTATGTCAACGACAGCTCAGGAAACTTCATCACCATCTAAGGACACAGGCAAGGGGAGGGACGACTTAACAGGAAGCTGTTGGGATATGGGCAGGACTGGAGCCCGGGCCTCAGGCTGGGCAGGAATCCCCTCTGCACTCTTCCAGACAATGCTAGTGCCACAGGGGCAGACAGAAAGACAACTCTGTGAGCCTAATGCTATTACTACTTCTCTCTCCGCTTGTCTCTGTCTGTCTGTCTGTCTGTCTCTGTGTGTATGGGCATGCGAGTGCCCTCTCTGCATGGTGTTTTGTTTGTCTTGCTATCTGTCTCTGCAGCAGATGGCAGGCCTGGGGTTTAATAAGGAAGGGCACGTTATTGTGATTTTACAACATTTCTCTGCTTGTCCGTCTCCGGCAGGAATGCGATGCCATGAAACGCTCACCCAAGCCATTTGAGGTTCTTCCTGGGGACAGCCCTTGCTTCTGGGTAGGGCAGGTGTGGTCTGGCTGGTGGACGGTGACAGAAAGGAGAAGGATGAAGTGGAAACTACAGAGAAGGCTCAGGACTGGAGAGAACAGGTCTAGGTTTGCATTCCTGTCCCGCCAGTCCTCAAATATGGGACACAAACAGGAACCAGCTAGCAAAGTCCCGTGCAGGGCCACAGTGACAGTTTAGAGCAGCAGAGGCCAGAGCTGCAGATGTCATCCCACGGAGCTAAAGCCACCCTGTGGCAAGGCCTTTGCACCCTTTCTCCGGAGACCCACAGTCTATGCGGCAAAAGAGAGTGGGTACCAGGGGCAAAAGAGAGTGGGTACCAGGGGCAAGAGAGAGTGGGTACCAGGGGCAAAAGAGAGTGGGTACCAGGATCGAGGGCAGTCTCAGAGTTTTATAAACTGCATACTCCTTTCATCCCTCTGGATACATTCTATGTTCTAGACTTTTCTAGGCTAAGAACAAATCTCTGGCAGTGCTTAAGAGGGTGTGTTCTAGAGGCAGACTGCTTGTATTTTAATACACAACTCTACCACATGCTGGCTCCATGACTGGGGAGAACGCCAAAGCCTTTCCATGCCTCAGTTTCCCCACCTGTGAACTGGGAATAACAGTGGCAGACACCCAATAGGATTGTCTTCAGCAAGCTAACTCAGTAAACAAAAAGGGTGTTTGGGGGCCTTGTGTCTCCCCATACTTCATGCTCCATGTACCTCCTTTTCTACCCACACCAACGTCAGAGAACACTGAGTCATACCCAAGCCACTGCCTCAAAGAACCAACTTCCAGATCAGTTTATTACCAAAACACAGTATAAATGTTTTCTTATGATCCACAAACGGCTCCTTGGCTCTGCAAAATGAAATATTCCTTTCATTATGGAATGAAGAAGCCATTTATCTGGTGTCTTAAGTGGTATAAATAGGCTGTGCAGCCGTCAACAGAGGGGTAATGACACTGTTTATTTTCGCCAACTCGGGACAGGCTGACACAGTGTGTACACGGGAGCATTGGGGGGAGGGAGGGATGGAGGATCCTGGAAGAAGAATCAAGAATCCTTCACTCCCGCCAGGAACAAGGTACAAAGCACCTGCTCCCAGGCTGCACTTGCCAGGGAAAAATGTTGGGATTCCACCTGGCATCTCAAGGAGCCAACACTGAGCTGAAGCCAGAGGAACCCCATCTGGGGAGAGAGTGGAGAGACCCAACAGGCCTGAGATACCACCTGCCCCATGCATGGTCACCCTTGTCACACACACACCCCAACCCACATGCACTTTAGATCTTTGAAAGCACAGGCATTAAAAAGTATTTTGCTTCCCACAAACTTATGGTGAGTTTTCAGGAGAGGAAAAGGATTCCAGAGTCTGGCCAATGGCTTCTCAGAGTCCGATGTTTCACTATGAGCTCTTTCTAACAACGAATTCCTTCCACTTAACCACTGTACTTTAGAAAGGCAAGGCACCCAGTCTAAATGCAGATGCTCAGCTCCAGATAGAGGAGACCGATCTCATGGTCAACACCTCAGTGGTGCGGAGCACAGCCTGTGCGGCTGTATGTCATGACCCAGGTGAGGTCTCAGTGAAGAAACAAGTCATTCTGAGGAAGAGAGTGACACCAGCCCTATGACATTGTCTGCAAATTCATCTGCCACTTCCTAGAGAAAATCGGGATGATGGGGATGGAGTTGATGGGAAAAGTCTAACACATGGGACCAGCCTGAGCTGAGGTCTCTGTATGCTAAGGGGGTGGGGGGATACCTGCACCTGGGGAGGAGTTGGAAAGAATCCAACAGAAATAGTGAGTGTGGGACCAGCCAGGACAGAAGAGAGGAAACCAAAGTCCTGATCTGGGTCTGATGATGAGCATGGCGTAGTTGGGGTACCTGTAGTTCTTGGCACTGAGGTGGCCTGGACGAGAGTTAATTGAAGGATTTATGAGGTAAGTCAGAAGTTCTCCAGATGTTTGTCATCGTCTGTCAGTGGTCTGGCAGGAACCCTGAAACTGTTCTAGATATTTCAATATAACACAAGGAACGGGTACCAGGGCTCAAAGCTGCAGAGAAACATAAAGAAGAGAGCTGTTTGTGTCCTGGGGACAGGAGACCTCACCCTAGCCTGGATACCTGGTGTAAACAGCCAGGAGCCTGGGGGCTGCAGTAAGGCCAGGATGCAGGAATATCTCCCAGAGGCCTGCAGCTCCGGGAAACACACCCAAGGAGCCCACAGGTGCCTTCTCCCTCCTCTCAGGGCTCAATCTCCCACCAGTGTCTCCTATTGGCCAAACCTACAGGAAGCTAGCTGCAAGGGAATGTGGGAAATGTAGTTCCCCAGGAGAAGCAGTGACAGAGAGTAAAGAGGGACTGTGTGCTGCTGAGCCATTGGGTGTGCTGTGCACAGGAGCTCTTTGGGATATGATAACAGCCAAGATGCTTTGACTCTCCCTCTAATGAGTGAATGTGTTTGGCCAAGGCTAGAGTGTGTCCAGGCCCCATATTTTGTAGTCACCCGGTGTGCTGACTGGCCTCACCCACCCTCTTAGGGCCTTGGCAATGGAGTCCACACCATCAGAAGGCAAAGGGGGAGAGGTCTGCTGCAGCTCACACAACTCCTGGGACTGTGAGCCCCGCTTCTAGAACATTCTGGGAAGGATTCTGCTCTGGGAAGAGACTCTTACGTTGGGATTAATGCACTTAGTGAGGGCAGTGAGGGCACATGCAAGGACCATCTTGGTATTAGCCTACAGAGTCCTCCCCATCCAGTCTCAGACAGTCCCTGAGTTCCCACCCGCCAGCCCCAGTTCCGTCACCTGTCTATAGCTGGGCAGGGAAGCTGCACCTTGAGGAAGTGACGTCAGAAGGCAAAGGTGCCTCCATGTGTGCAGTTGGCTGGAGGAACGGCTGGGCCCGGCTGGCCCTTGGTCGTGTAGCTGCTGGCTGGAGAGTTCTCTTCCCTGGTCCTCCACCCTCCCTCTGTTAGCTCAGGCTTACCTAGCCGTTTTGGAAGAGAACGGGAGTGGAGACTGGAAGTCCCCTTGGTCCCAGGCCCCTTGCCATTCCCACAAATGCGGGAGTCAAAGGGACTGGCAGCCCAGCTCTGCTTCAGTGGTGGGGAAACAGAACCTCCCTGGAGATGGGAGAACCCACCGTGAATGGCGGCCTCGTTTGTAACGTCTCACACTCCCTGTGCCAAGACAATACGTACCGTTTGCCAGTGTCCGCTCTGCCTTTCATCCCTAAGGACAGAACTCTGACATTTAGCTAATTTCAGAATCATGAGGTTGTTGAGCTTTCCCTAAAGCCAGAACTGGCTTTCTAGCTGGAATCAGGCCAATAAAATACCAAAAGAACATGCATAAACCCTTGGTCCCATTCTGTTTATTTTCATTCTTCCTATCGCATGGGTTCTGATGCAGTGGCTGGAGCACAAGCAGCCACATTAGACCATGAGGCAATGCACTAATTATAGCAGAGATGCCAGGTGGGAAGACCCCAGCATTCTAGTGACTTGACAACTTTTTAGGAGAGTGCCCTTAACCTTTGTTAAGTTGGCCTACCCCTACCGGAACCTAATCTAATTAGTATGCTATTCTCCTCAAACTTACACTGATAGTGCTTCACCCTTTTCTCCATTTCTCATAACTGCCCCCATCTTTCAGAGCTGTCCCGGGTCATTCTCAGTTCCTCCTCCCTGGATTCCCAGAATGCCATTGGTCTGCATGGTGCCTTGAGACCCACTTGTTGCGCATGTCTTATTGGAGCTTCGAGCATGATGGTCTTCAGTGCAGAGATGGAGGAGAGACAGCGGGGTGCTTACACACAGGCTCCAGGACGCCGTTAGGGACCCGGGCTCTGTTGGCTTTCTGCTTCTCCATGCTTATCACATGGCCACAGTCTCACGGCCTTCGATGGCTGCTGCCCCTCTGACCACACCCCATACCTGGCATGAGAACAAAGAGGGCCTCCTGGACAAATAAGTCCTGGTCAAGATTTTCCAGGTGTCCTGCCTCTGGCTTGTTGTTGCCTATGGCAAGGGAGCCTGGGAGACGCAGGTTTCTAACTGAACATTGGACCACCCATGCAAATTGGGTTCTTCTGATGAAAGATGGGGGAAATGGATTTGTGGTTGGTAACAAGAGGCCCTTATTAGAGATGGGTCAAAAGAAGATGTATTAAAAGTCTGTTGCTGTGATAATGATACACACTATGGACAAGTCTTAGAGAGATAAAATCAAATGAAGAGGCCTGGTGTGAAAGATGACCTCAAGAGTCCAAGTCAAACTAACCAGCAGGGGTAAAAGTCAAAACAGAGGCTGCTCCTGGGGTAGAGAAGGTCTCGGGGAACTTATAGGGAACTGGAAATGTTCTAGCACTTCGTCTAGGGATCGAATATAAGTGAGAATAATGTAAGAATTTGGTGAGACACATACTTTCGTGCCTTACTACATAGATTTATTTAGTTAGATTTTTACTTTTACTCTTAATTACGTGTGTATGTGTGTGGGTGTGTGCACGAGAGTGCAGGTGTCTGCAGAGGCCAGAAGAAGGCACTGGATCTCCTGGAGCTGGAGTTACATGTAGCTCTGAGCCACCCAATATGGGTGCTGGGAATTAAACTCAGGTCTTCTGCAAGAACAGTCCATTCGCCGGGCGGTGGTGGCGCACGCCTTTAGTCCCAGCCCTCGGGAGGCAGAGCCAGGCGGATCTCTGTGAGTTCGAGGCCAGCCTGGGCTACCAAGTGAGTCCCAGGAAAGGCGCAAAGCTACACAGAGAGACCCTGTCTCGAAAAACCAAAAAAAAAAAAAAAAAAAAAGAACAGTCCATTCTTTTAACTGCTGGGCCGTCTCTCCAGCCCGAAACAAGTTTTTAAAAGCATGTTTGTCCCAAGAAATAACTGTCTTCTAGGAACTAATCATAGCACACATTTGAGTACTCATTCACTCATACACTTATTTTTGTTTTCTATTTCTTTCTACGTGTTCACTTTGGAGAAAGTTCTAGAATCACAATCATCTCTAACCTTCTCTGAGGCTCAAGGCAGGCCTCTTCCCCACCCCCTTTCTCAGATCTCATGTGCTGGGTGAGCCATCTCCCTCTTACCTCTTTCCTCAGACATCTCCAGCCAGCCATCAGCAGATGACATAACAGACCCTTTCTGGCCCTAATGAGCCCCATACTCTCCCCTCTTAGACCAACATCTGTTACGTGCTTGCTAACTGACGGACAGCTTGAAAACTCACCACCCAAGCTCCACTCCATGTACAAACCTTTATTTGGCCCATTCATTACAACAGGCTCTATGTTCCAGGGCTGGAGACAAGGGGCCCAAGACCTCTATCCCACTGTTACTTCTGTTGCTATGATGACAAAAACATCTTCAGAAGGAGGATTCGTTTGGCTTAAAATTCCAGGGTACTGTTCATTATGTTGGGGAAGTTGAGGCAAGGACTTGAAACATCACATTCACAGTCAAGAACAGAGAGAATCAACACGTGGATCCTTGCTTGCTTGTCTGCTTCTGCTCAACTAGCTTCCTTAACTGTTCTACAGTCCAGTGCCCAGACCACGGATGGTGCCACCCACATTCAGAGTGGGTCCTCAACCCCCCCCAGACACGCCCACAAGCCAACCCAATGTCAACAACGGCTCACTGAGACCCTCTTCTCAGGTGATTCTAGGTTGGGTCAAGTTGACAATTAAAGCTAGCCATGGCAATCTCTGCCCACTGTCCAGCCTGACCTGGGACAAAACAGAAGTGTTACCACAAAGGAGTCAGAAAGAAAGGGGCATGCTGGAGAGATGGCTCAGGGGTTAGGAGCACTGGCTGCTCTTCCAGAGGACCTGGGTTCAATTCCCAGCACCCATATCATGGCTCATAATCATCTGCAACTTCAGTTCCAGGGGATCCAACACCCTCTTCTCTCCTGGATGAGCACCAGGCATGTAAGTAGTAACCAGACATACATACAAGCAAAATACCCATACATGTAAATTAAAATATTTACAAAAGAGCAACGGAGAGAAACTTTCCAGGAGCCCATCCTGGAAACTTCCAGAAGGAGTTGACACTGAACTTGATGTTGCAGATGGGTGGGAATTTCTGGCTGACTGTGGTCAGAGGGAAAAGGGGCAGCAGAGAAGCTAGTGGTGTGTACACACTGGAGCAGGAGTGAGGGCCGAATGATGAGCTAGACAAGAGCAAGGACGCACATGGCCCTCCCCCAGGGCTCTGTCCGTCTGCTCAGGTGAGTGTGAACACTGGAGCCCAGGTGGGCTGGCCTGTAGGGAAGCCAGCTCCCGTCCCTCCCTCTCCCTTCCCTGCTTCTCACGAAGTGGTCCTGAAATGACACGGAGAGCAGCTGCTTAAGCAATTTTGCCAATTAATGGCTCTCTGAAATTAAACCGCCTACGCAGTCTGGGAGAGCCTTCTCCAGGAGGGATTGCAGCAATTGTCTTCATGCTAATCAGGCTTGACTTGCCTTCACGCACATTAATAAAAAAGCGAAGGCGTCGGGAGAGATGCCCTTTTGCGGGGAATATCGACAATATCGTAATGAGGCTTGGGGAGAAGGATGCTGAGGCATGGTCTTGCATGCTCAAATCTGCTTCCCTCCAGGAGCCAGAGCTGGCTCTGGCTGTGAGCAGCTGGGTTCCGGGTAGGCAGAAAGCAGAGTCAAGGGCAGCCATGCAGGGAGAAAGCCATCCTTCCTTAGGGGGATGGCCTGGGTGGGTGAGTGGGAGGGGAAAACCAGTAAGCAAGCCCCCTACCCCCCATACCTACAACAAAGATTCCACATTCACCATCCACCAGGTAATGAACCGGTATCCTTCTATCAAGCCATTAGGCAACCAGAATATTCTAATAACAACCTCAGCCTGCTTTCTCCCAGCTGGTTGGGATCAGAGGGAAGATGAATTAGCTTGCCGTCCAGCTAAGTCAAGCTACGTGAATGTAGGAATTTGCTTCTGGCACCTTCCACTCTCCAGCATGTACTCTTTCTGCATTGTAGTTTTCCAGGGATCAAAGTCTTAAAAGACACAGTTCCTATGATGGGAATTCCAGAGAGTCGCAGAAGCCGGGGGGGGGGGGGGGGGGGGGGGGGGGGGGATGATATAGGTCCTTGCAGTATCTATGGGATGAAGACACTGGCCACTGTTCATTACCCAAACTCAGTGCTATGTTCTGTTGTTCTGTTTAAAGCCCATACTGTTCTCCAGGGTGTTTTCTCCATTTGGACTTGGGGGACCCAAGGCTTCCAGGGGCTTGTCACTTGGCTCAGGTTACCAGGAGTCAGTGACGGGACTGGGATCAGAGCAGGTCCATGAGAGCTCCATTTTCATGCTTCCTACTTCAGCTGTCTGAGGAGGGACACATCTTCCTCCGGCTTCTGGTTGGTTAATGCCTCTGGGTATTGTGGGAGAATTCCGTAGAGTGAAGAGAAGAGGGAGGGGAAACGGAAGAGATGCAGGAGGAGGGGGAGGCAAGTAGAGGGCCACAGTGTAACAATCCCATTCAACCACATCCTAAATGCCTCCTGTGAGCCTACCTGCTGCCTGATCCCACGGACAGCCCCTGGGTTTTAAGCAACACTCTGCCTCTCTTGGGTTGAACCGGAAGTTCCTGCAGCTTGTGGAATGGCTGGGCATCAGGCCTTGGATGTGACTTTACACAAATCGCCTCTGAGATCTAGAGCTGCTGAGGTCACACTCTGCTCAAGTGGCCCAGCAAGCCCTGAATGGAAACCACAGCATATCCCCCAGCCTCGTTCCAGCACCCTCTGTCACATATAGGGGTCACTGAGGAAAGGCGGGGTGTTGTTACCTGCTAGAGGGTCTGGTGCTTTGTGTATTCCTACTCAACCTGAACTGCCACAGGTCTGAACACACAGGGTTTCCTTCCTTCTTTTCTGTTCTGAAACAAAGTCTCATGTAGGCCAGGCTGGCCTTGAACTCACTATGTGGCTGATGGTGGCTTTAAACTTCTGATCCTCCTGTCTCTATTTCTCCAGTATTGAGATTAGAGCCACCAGGTCTGGCTAATGCAGCACTGGGGATGGGACTTGGTACTTCATGCATACTAGGCAAGCACTCCTGAGCTACATCCCCAGCCCAGGGCTTTTTATTTAAATAACCCCTTCTGGGGCTATTTCTCTTCATATCCCCACCACCGGCTCTTTGAAAGCTGGGCATTTATACCTCTCTCCCTCCGCCCCTGAGAATTCTTAGCAGGATAATTGCTTTAGGAATTGGGATAATGCAAGGTGTATGCGTGTACCAAGCCTACACTAAATATAGACAGGCTACATCTATTGCTAATCTGTTTGTTGCTCTTCTCCCCGTGTGGTTGTGTGGATATATTCACCGTCTGAGGGAAGGTGTTTGCTATCTGTTTGTTTTTGCCGGAGTGATTTTAAACCAAGCACAAACCCACAGTTCTGTCTTACAAGGCCATGCTGGGCTCAGTGGTAATCCCATAGGCTGAGATTTGGGGACATCTGTGAGGCCAGAGGCAGAGCAGGCCACCTCCTGTCATGCTCACACTAACTGCCTCTTTCCCAGACTCATTGGCTCTGAAGTAGCTCCCTCCCACTCTTCCTAAGCATCTTTGTGCAGGCAAAGGGGTCGGGTATCAGTTCATTTAAATGGCACGTTGACCTGGGGGGTAGGTATTCTTTATAATACCTTTTTCCAGTTAGAGAAACTGAGGTACAGACTCACTCAGCATTCTCCTACTGCACTCTGCTCCACCAGTGACAATGATGTCTGCTGGCTAGGCAGATGCTAGGGCCCAATGGGCAGTAGCCAAATTTGGCCCTGTAAGACTGAGGCTATGACCTTCACCTCTTTGCTCGGTCCTCTAATCAGCAGACACCGTGATAAAGATAAGCAACTGTCCACTGGGAATTCCTAATCTCCAGCCCACAGGTATGTTTGTTTGTGTTTATATGGGAGTGTGTGTAGGGTGTGTGTGTGTGTGTGTGTGTGTGTGTGTGTGTGTGTGTGATTACTCCATCAGGAACTACATCTCCCAGAAACTCTTGCAATACCTTGGGCCGTGTGACTAGTTCTCACCAAAGGGAATGAGCTGGCCAGGATTTTTTAGCCATTGGACCTTAACTTCACCATCTTTCCTTATTGGCCTTGGATACAGAGGACTCCAAAGATAAAGAAGAGGGCAGAGTCACAGGATGGTGGGGCTGGATCACCACACAGAGGTGCCCTCATGAAGCAGGAAGTAAATTGAATTTGTACTAAGTCCCCAATGATTTCATTTGACTCTGTCATGTTTGACCTGACTAAATGTGATCCACGGTCAGTGATGAACCCAAGATTCCTGGAGAC